>NW_024735038.1:177500-260000 GCF_018991925.1 Homarus americanus
TGCGTGAGTGAGTGGAGAGCATCATTCAGCGATGTTTTGGGGAGGTAGGGAGGAACTGGTGGTGACGGGGTGGTGGAAGGAGAGTACAACAGCAGACAACAAGAATGAATGAATGACTGAACATTAAAGAAAGAGAGAGGGGAGGGGCTGGGAAGGAAGGGGAGGGGAGGGGAGAGAGAGAGAGGCATGACTAACATAAGTAAGTAACAGTGCAGTAGAGGGATAGGAACACAGGACCTAGTGAAACATTTGAGACACCCATTATGTTACTGCCTTCATGAATACGATAAAAACCTTTACTCATCTTCTTTACTACGCGTGTAAGATGATGACGTGATGAAATGCATAAAAAAAATCGCTATCGTACAGTTACTCATATTGTAGTAGTTGATTATTTAGTAGAGGAAGTATAATTATTAAGTGTTTTATTGATAAGAGAGGATGATAGCGAAGTTCGGGTAGTAAATTTGCCTACATTTGTCGTCCACTATCATCTGTCAACTGCTGTGCGCCGACGAAGGCCACACCACCTCCTGCCTTGGCCAGAGATACAATGGGACAAAAGATAAACACGGCGACACATAAATTTCGAACCACAGTCGGTGCTGATTGGTCGCCAGGTATGACGTCATCTTGGTGGGAGATCCTACAGCTACGATTGGCTGCTGTGTATGATAAATCATGAGTCAAATGTGTCAATTGGCACTTTGATTTGTTGCTATATTATCAGGTTATTATCAGAGAGCACAATAAATAACTTTAGGGTAGATGAATGATAAGCAGCTGTGCCTAAACAGATTTATTACCTGAACGAAGCAATTTGCAGTGTCATTGTGACGGTACCTTCCCCCTGGCCCTTTTTTCCTGGTCAAAATGACTGTACAGGTGTTATTATTATTATTATGTTATTATTATTATTATTATTATTATTATTATTATTATTATTATTATTATTATTATTATTATTATTATTATTATTATTATTATTATTATTATTATTATTATTATTATTATTATTATTATTATTATTATTGTTATTGTTGTTGCTTTTGTTGTTGTTTTTGTTGAAGTTGTTGCTGGTGCTTTTATTGTTGTTGTTATTATCACTACTATCATTATAAATCCATTACATAGAGGTGTTGGCAACTCTGGCTCTCAGGAACTCTCAGAGGTGAAACTGGTGAGACAAAGGAAGGGAGAGAGAGAGAGAGAGAGAGAGAGAGAGAGAGAGAGAGAGGTGAAAGGAAGGTAGGGTAGGATAGAGGGAGACAAGACTAAGGGAAAGGTAGGAGGGAAGTAGGGGGTAGGACAAGAAGGAAGAGGGTGGGGTGGGGGGAGTCTATCGAACACTTCCCCCGGAGAATGACACGAGGCTCACCCTGACCTATAAAGACGTGTACCTCCAGAACGGTGAATAGACACGTGTAGAGGTGGGAGTTGATCAGTGCTGGTTGTGTGGTCTTGACTGTAGGGAGAGAGAGAGAGAGAGAGAGAGAGAGAGAGAGAGAGAGATTCTTTAAGGGTAACCAGATTGCCTGAAAAGACTATAGAAACTGGAATGGGACTTATACCTGTACCTTACCTGTCCTGTACTCGAGTTGATGCCCCTCGAGAAGCCTTTGAGAACACCAGATTTTTGCGGGTATGGACTTCTTTACCATTTTTGTTCCCAGGAAGATCAGAAACTCCTAATCTCTCTGGCAAGAAAAAAAAGTTTCATTTTTTTTCACCTGATGATTAAACACCGTAAAGCTAAGCTAACCTAACCAAACCACATCTAATCAAATCTAACCTAATCTAACCAAATCTGAGACGTTAACCCAACCAAATTTAACGTAACCAAACCTAACTTAACCTAACCCCCCCTCCCCCTCAAAAAAGGCAATAGGGTGGTTTGATCATCAGGTGAAATAAACTGGGGTGCCTAACCTTCAGGTCATCCCCTCCGAGACTCTGCGGGAGATTCACCACTATCTATAGGTCACAGTTAGGTCTCTGTAGCCTCTAAATCTCTCTTCAATATGTAAATTAATAGATGAATTAGCATGAAGGGAGGAACGGTATGGAGGAGATAGTATGCATATATGTGTGTGTGTGTGTGTGTGACCCTCGGAGACCAGCCTATAGTTACGGTGTGTGTGGGTGTGTGTGTGTGTGTGTGTGTGTGTGTGTGTGTGTGTGTGTGTGTGTGTGTGTGTGACCCTGAGACCAGCCTGTAGTTACGTGTGTGTGTGTGTGTGTGTGTGTGTGTGAGGAGACCAGCGCCTGTAGTTACGTGTGTGTGTGTGTGTGTGTGTGTGTGTGTGTGTGTGTGTGTGTGTGTGTGTGTGTGTGTGTGTGTGTGTGTGTGTGTGTGACCTGAGACCAGCCTATAGTTACGTGTGTGTGTGTGTGTGTGTGTGTGTGTGTGTGTGTGTGTGTGTGTGTGACCCTGGAGACCAGCCTATAGTTACTATGTGTGTGTGTGTGTGTGTGTGTGTGTGTGTGTGTGTGTGTGTGTGTGACCCGGGAGACCAGCCTCTATAGTGTGTGTGTGTATGTGTGTGTGTGTGTGTGTGTGTGTGGGGTGTGTGACCTCGGAGACCAGCCTATAGTTGCGGTGTGTGTGTGTGTGTGGTGTGTGTGTGTGTGTGTGTGTGTGTGTGTGTGTGACCTCGGAGACCAGCCTATAAAGTGGTGTGTGTGTGTGTGTGTGTGTGTGTGTGTGTGTGTGTGTGTGTGACCTCGGAGACCAGCCTATAGTTACATGTGTGTGTGTATGTGTGTGTGTGTGTGTGTGTGGTGTGTGTGTGTGAGACCAGCCTATAGTTATGTGTGTGTGTGTGTGTGTGTGTGTGTGTGTGTGTGTGTGTGTGTGTGTGACCCGAGACCTGTGGCCTATAGTTACGTGTGTGTGTGTGTGTGTGTGTGTGTGTGTGTGTGTGTGTGTGTGTGAGGAGACCAGCCTATAGTTACGTGTGTGTGTGTGTGTGTGTGTGTGTGTGTGTGTGTGTGTGTGGAAAAGCTTAATACATTAAATAAACGAATGAGTGGCGCTCAATCATGAGAGAATCAATACTCGTACTAAAAACATTTACATTATTAATCACATCCAGGAAGAAAACTGTCAGAGAGAGAGAGAGAGAGAGAGAGAGAGAGAGAGAGAGAGAGAGAGAGAGAGAGAGAGAGAGAGAGGCGTCACACTCACACATATATTGCATGTCAACGCCGAAAGGAAAAGTCCGTGAAAACTAACATACCGCTACAACACCTGATACCATAATAACACCCCCCCCCCTCCTTCCCTTTCCTCCCATCTTCGAAAAAAAAAAGAATAAAAAAATCACCTAAATCATATTAATTTCACATTCATGCCCCGAGATAAGATATGCCACCAGAACTCCTTTGTCATTTGCATAACCGCGACATTATTCTTAGCTAAGGTTAGGGGAGGGAAGTAGGAGGATTCCTCTCCCTCCCTTCTACTATTCCTCCTTCCTTCCCCCTCCTTCGCCACCCCCCCTCTCACCATCCTTTGCCTCTACCACCTTCACTAACCCGTTCTCTGTGACCAGCTTAGTTCGGCCTCCTGCCACCAGGGGAGCTGCCACCCCCCGGGGACCATAGCGCTGGGGAGAATCGCCCTTACTTCATCAGGATGTAAGGTCGGTTGTCCCAGTGAGTGAGGGATCATTAGAGTCCCGCTTGGTGATATAGTGCATGGGTTGAGGTAAGTTATGGGCAGAGAAGAATGGGGCGGTGGGGGTGGAGGGTCATGCGTGGAGAGAGAAGTAGAATGGGTGCCAAAATGAGGAGACATCAATAAAAAAGAAACATATAAAAAGTATATTTGTTTCAGAAGCAAAGAGAGGAGACACACACACACACACACACACACACACACACACACACACACACACACTACACTTAACGACGGAGATGACTAATAAATGTATTTGTATGAGTAGAACTAAATTTATGTTAGTCCCTGATCACGGTCCATGTTTTAGAGAACTCGCACCTCCTGCCTCCCCCTTCATCCCCCCCACCACCTCCCTCTCCCCTGCCCCATACCCTCCCCTCTCCCTCTCCTTCCCTCTCTTCCTCTCCACACCCTCCTCTTTCCCTTCTCCACCTGTCCCTCCCTTCTCCACCTGTCCCTCCCTTCTTCCCTCCCTAACCTCCCTTCCCCTCCCCCTCCTCTCTCTCCACACACCTCCCTCACTCCACACGCCATCCCTCCTCCACACACTCTCCTCCCTCCACACTCTCCCTCCCTCCACACACACTCTCCCTCCCTCCACACACACACTCTCCCTCCCTCCACACTCTCCCTCCCTCCCTCCACACCCTCCCTCTCCACACGCCCTCCCTCCTCCACACCTCCCTCCTCTCCACACGCCTCCTCCACACACCCTCCCTCTCTCTCCACACGCCTCCCTCCTCCACACGCCTCCCTCCTCCACACACCCTCCCTCTCTCTCCACACGCCATCCCTCCCTCCACACTCTCCCTCCCTCCACACTCTCCTCCCTCCACACTCCCTCCTCTCCTCTCCACACGCCCTCCCTCCCTCTCCACACGCCCTCCCTCCCTCTCTCCACACGCCTCCCACACACCCTCCACACCTCCCCCACACACCCTCCCTCTCTCCCCCCCCCCCACCCCCCCCTCTCTCCCCACCCTTCCTCCCCCACCAGCATCAGCAGAGATAACACCAGACCTGCAGTGGTTCAGTACACCATACAAATATACATTACTTATTATTTTGTCCTTACATACAGTCATCCAAGCAAGCATTTTAAACACAATATAGGATCTATACTTGTGGTTGTACAGTGAACACACACACACACACACACACACACACACACACACACACACACACACACACTCACACACTCACACACACTCAATGCTCAGCCAAGTGTCAATAAGTTCTCAGTATAAGTTGTTAGAAGAGAAAGGGCCTTTGAGGGGGGGAGGGGGTGGTCTTGATGATACACAGGAAGGTTGGGTGTGTGTCTGGTAAGGTGTTCTGTGGCGACGGTGTAACAAACAAATGATACACAGATGATGACATAGATATAATCAAGATTGTCTATGTAGTTTTTCTGTCGACTATATTATTCGGCACAGTTATCACCATTATAACAGCTGATGTGTAGTAAACTCCTTCGTAATTAGCGAAGGTTTATATTTTGTTATCAAGATATGTGTGAATTTTTGAAGGAATTTATTTAATTTCACTGTTATTATGGATAGAGTTGAAGCGTGGCGGGCCATTGTTTTTACTCAAATAATGAAAGTTCAAGCTTGGCGGGATGGAAACTAAGGCGTTGTAATCCCATGCCTTTTATCCTCTTGTTGTTCTGAAAATACTATTACTATATAGCAAAAGCCTAATTAAGTTGAAATGCCAAAATGATGGAGCAAAATACCAGTAATTATGTTTTGCAGGGATAAAACCTCTACTATAACACACGTGGAGTAGGGAAACAATTGGTAAAAGGACAAAATTGAAGGAAAATTAGTCATGAGGTTTCTGCATGATAAACGTTGATGTCAATAGGCTTGTTGTTCCTGGATTATGATAAACGTTGATGTCATGAGGTTTCTGCATGATAAACGTTGATGTCATGAGGTTCCTGCACTGATAAACGATGATGTCATGAGGTTCCGCCATGATAAACGTTGATGTCAAGAGGTTCCTGCATGATAAACGTTGATGTCATGAGGTTCCTGCAGTTCTGCATAAACGTTGATATCATGAAGTTCCTGCATGATAAACGTTGATGTCATGAGGTTCCTGCATGATAAACGTTGATGTCATGAGGTTTCTGCATGATAAACGTTGATGTCATGAGGTTCCTGCATGATAAACGTTGATGTCATGAGGTTCCTGCATGATAAACGTTGATGTCATGAGGTTCCTGCATGATAAACGTTGATGTCATGAGGTTCCTGCATGATAAACGTTGATGTCATGAGGTTCCTGCATGATAAACGTTGATGTCATGAGGTTCCTGCATGATAAACGTTGATGTCATGAGGTTCCTGCATGATAAACGTTGGTGTCATGAGGTTCCTGCATGATAAACGTTGATGTCATGAGGTTCCTGCATGATAAACGTTGATATCATGATGAGCGATCTTGAGAATGATGTTCGTTTATATAATGTTGTAATGAGTATAAACTATGGCAGTACCTGTGTTAATCATCCCAGGTGTACAGTAGAGGGCCTATAGGAAAGTGATCTCTTGACTCTTATTGATACCGTACCATTAACTGTAGTCGAATGGAGGAAAACTTGCCTGTTATTTCACACACGAGTCTAAGTTGAGCAAGATCCTGAGTTGACGTTTACAAAGGGGGATTATTTGTGGAAAACTTGTCAACAAAATCAATTGAGTTTCATCAGTCCTTCTGTCTCGTGATGCAACTTTGGGTTCATACTGTTTGATCCTGTAGTTAATATTACAAAACACACTGTGGAAACATCATAATTTCTCCTATCACAAAAGGTATTCAAGGGAAGGTATTTCGCTGGGTAAACTGATGGGCCTCCTGCTCTCTGGGATTAGGTGATGATTGAACGAACCAATTAGAAGAGCTCGAGGTGAGGATCAGGTGTTAGCTGCTGATCTCTGTGGCTCCCAGGTCAGGTCACGAGAGGTCAATATTACCCAAAATGACACATATAAACAAAAAGTATGTATCTTCGTGTTTCAGGTTGTGTCTCGTCAGCCCAGTGTCCTTCTTAAGTGATCTGAGATGTGAGTAGCTTGGTGTAGTCTATGTGGAGGAGTTGTTGGTGACGCGAGATACAGCGATAAGGGAAGAGTCTGTTCAGGTGTATGGCCCAGAGAAGCTTGTTGGAAAGGTAAGGGAGAGAAGTTATTATTATTATTATTATTATTATTATTATTATTATTATTATTATTATTATTATTATTATCGTTCTTGTTATTGTTGATATTGCTGTAGGTGTTGTTCTTGTTGTTGTAGTTGTTGTTCTTATTATTATTATTATTATTATTATTATTATTATTATTATTGTTATTATTATTGTCAAAGATAACTTAGATTAGAAAATTGAGAGTATGGCTTAAGACGATGTACCTAACTCTCACCTTTTAAGACATACGCCTAATTAACCTTAAAGACATACACCTAATTAACCTTAAAGACATACACCTAATTAACCTTAAAGACATACACCTAATTAACCTTAAAGACATACACCTAATTAACCTTAAAGACATACACCTAAACACCTTAAGACATACACCTAAACACCTTAAGACATACACCTAAACACCTTAAAGACATACACCTAAACACCTTAAGACATACACCTAAACACCTTAAGACATACACCTAAACACCTTAAGACATACACCTAAACACCTTAAGACATACACCTAAACACCTTAAAGACATACACCTAAACACCTTAAGACATACACCTAAACACCTTAAGACATACACCTAAACACCTTAAGACACCTAAACACCTTAAGACATACACCTAAACACCTTAAGACATACACCTAAACACCTTAAGACATACACCTAAACACCTTAAGACATACACCTAAACACCTTAAGACATACACCTAACATTCACTTTAAAGGTAAAGTCTCAGCGTAGATTTGATGCCATATTTTGAGAGAACGTGAGGTTATTGAACGTCAAGACAGGGTATCAGTGATCGTACGTAAGAAATGAACGAGAGTGAATAGGGAGTCCCGCGAAAAAGAGTGAACGAAATTGCAGAAGAAAGGAAAAAAAGTGGAAGTGAATCAAGAGTTTTTTTTTTATTATTATTTTCAACACGATGTAATTTTGTCAGAGTAAAATTTATTGTGTATTTTCAATGAGATTTTTTAAGAGAGAGAGAGAGAGAGACGATGATAAAGAGCGGATGGTAGTAAAAATGATAATGATGACGATGATGATGAAGACGATGATGTTGGTGATGTAGTAAAGACCGGTGATTTACTGCTTAGGTTGAAGTTAATTAAACCTTTAGCAATTATTTGTCAGTGAGTTGATTATCTTGTCACTTTACTCTTCTATCGCATTATCTTCCTCCCTCCCTCCCTCCCTCCCTCCCCGGATACGATAAAACACTCATCCCCGTCCGTCTGTCCGTCCGCCTCTGTGTGTGTGTGTGTGTGAAGTTCAAATACAATGTTTACTTGAATTGAAATTTTGACCCTGTATGACCCTTGACCCCTGTATGGTCCCTGACCTCTGTATGACCCTTGACCTCTGTATGACCCCTGACCCCTGTATGACCCCTGACCCCTGTATGATCCTTGACCTTTGTGTGGCCCCTGACCCCTGTATGTATGACCCTTAATCCCAGTATGATCCTTGACCCTAGTATGACCCCTGACCCCATTAATTATGAGTCTTGAGCCCTGTATGGCCCCTGACCTCAGTATGACCCCTGACCCCAGTATGACCCTTGACCCCAGTTTGACCCCTGACCCCAGTATGACCCTTGACCCCAGTTTGACCCCTGACCCCAGTATGACCCTTGACGTCTGTATGACATGAGGTACAATAATTCTTACTTCTGAAACACAAGTTATATACATCCGTTTTTAATAAGACTAAAAGAAATACCGGATATATTGCCCTCAACAAACTGCTACACAATCGTTAATTAATCACAAGAGAGAGAAATATTTAAAATATATTAACCAAATGTGTTAGTTTAAACAGGCGTAATTATCCCGTAGGCTTTAATGTTATACTGTCCCACCCCAAAATTATATATATTTTTTTAACCTTGGCTCGAATTTATATGTAATTGATGCCAAAGACAATTATTGAGTCACAATTAAGTACAATTACTTCACGGTGGGTCCAATTTAGTACAATTAAGTAGGATAAGTTATGAGTGAGGTGGGCGGGATGAGGGATATGTCAGAGGGGCCGTGTAGTGCGGCGTAATGGTTCAGTTTCAACCCAGGAGAAAATGAGAAGAGCTTGCATGTCCGCGTGAGGCGAATGGTAAAGTAATGTGGCGTGTGTGTGTGTGTGTGCGCGCGCGCGCGCGCGTGTGTGTGTGTGTGTGTGTGTGTGTGTGTGTGTGTGTGTGTGTGTGTGTGCTTGTCTGTATGTGTTTGTGACTTAATCCAGTGTGTGTGTGTGTTTGTGTTTGTCTGTATGTGTTTGTGACTAAATCCAGGGTGATTGTGTGTGTACACACGGAAAGCCCCTTTGTGTTCAACACCCGCGTCATCCGTGGCTACAGCCGTGTCACTCAGAATGTCATATAGTGTCCAAGATCCGTGACGTTTCGTGTCTAGGACTGTATCCTACCATGGCCAAGGCGGCATCTTCTCGTGGCCAGGACCGCGTCTCTCCGTGGCCAGGACTGTCTCTCTGTGGCCAGACCAAGGTCTCTGTACAGGATCATGTCTCCGTGTACAGGACTGCGTCTCTCCGTGGCTAGGACTCCTGAGTCTCTCCGTGGCTAAGATCATGACTCTCCGTGGCTAAGACTGTGTGTTCCTCTGTGCTAAGACTGCGTCTCTCTCCGTGGGGCTAAGGACTGCGTCTCTCCGTGGCCAGGACTGCGTCTCCGTGGCTGTAGGACTGTTCCTCTGTGCCAGGACTGCGTCTCTCCGTGGCCAGGGACCCTGTCTCTCCGTGGCCAGACGTCTCCTCCGGTGGCCAGGACTGCGTCTCCGTGGCCAGGACCGTGTCTCCTCTGTACAGGATCATGTCTCCGTGGCCAGGACTGCGTCTCCGTGGCCAGGACTGTCTCTCCGTACAGGACTGCGTCTCCGTGGCCAGGACTGCGTCTCTCTCTGTGGCCAGGACTGTCTCTCCAGGCTAGGACTGCGACTCTCCGTGGCCAGGACTGGGCGTCTCTCTCTGTGGCCAGGATCATGACTCTCTCCGTGGCTAGACCGTGTCTCTCCGTGGCCAGGACCGTGTCTCTCCGTGGCCAGGACCCTGTCTCTCCGTGGCCAGGACCGTGTCTCTCCGTGGCCAGGACCGTGTCTCTCCGTGGCCAAGACCGTGTCTCTCCGTGGCCAGGACCGTGTCTCTCCGTGGCCAGGACCGTGTCGAGGGCGCGGGTGTGTGAGGGAGGCCGTGTGTGTACTTCTGGCCTCACTGTTGTTAATGAGTGATATGTGATTGCGAACTAAGCAGGGAGGCTGGAAGGGACACCACGCTGGGACGCTCTGGCTAGCGTTCGAACCCCCGTGGACGCGGGTGTCTTGCGGCAGGCGTCCACAAGGGCCAGACCCACGTCCCGCACCGCCCGATCAATTTTGACACTCGTGTCGTGGCGAGGACGTCGCCAGACCTCGCTCACTATTGCAACGTTCGACACTGTCTTGTTTTTCGTTTCTTTATCTCAAATCAACGTTCAGGTTGCCCAGAGGCGTAGATCTTGACTTACGAGTGTCGTCCACTTCGCCTCCGTTCTTGACCGAGTCTCAAAACGATATGAAAATGATTCGAATCGCGGGAAGAAGGGGGGCGGCGATGTGATTATCATATTTGAGCGCGGAACAGGCCGGGATCGTCGGCCCGCGCATGCGCCCTGCCCGCACAGCCAACGGGGGGGATTCAAGATGGCGGCCGCTCAACCCAACTCACACACAGAACTCGCCTTATAAAGCGCACAATAACCGCTCTCACACCATCCGAAACAGAGCCAAGACGTTCAGAAATTCTACAGCGATGATGTGCGCGTCGAGCACCGTCTACGAGAGGACCCAAAATGTGTTTTTCTTGGGCGTGGAGGTCCGGGTGGGGGCACCTACACCTTGCCCGCCTCGCCTCATAATTTCGGGGTTTATGTTCATTCCTATGACGTTACATCGATAAAAGTAAATAGGCTAAGTGGGGAGGGCCCGGGTTAATATCAAAGGCTGAGCGCTGGGGTAGGGCTAGGGGGGAGGGGTATGGACAAGGGGGAAGTGGAAGAGACATGGGGAGCAGGGATAGACAGACAGACAGACATAGACAGAGAGAGAAGGAGAGGGAGAGACAGACAGACAGAGAGAGAGAGAGACAGGTTTTTGCAGCTCCAAATCAGGATATAGATATTTATCTTACCATTAATCTTGACAATAAATAACTCAATTTAAATATTTATTTATCTATTTATCTGTCCGCCTAAACATATATTACTGTGTCTGTTTTATACCAATAGTGAGGTGTCTGTCTGTGTCTGTCTGTCTGTTTGTCTCTTCTTTGTCTCTCTTCCTGAATACAAAAACACAAGTGGAGAAACATACATAGTTATAGAAAAAACACACAACCCACACACTAGTAAGCACATACAGTATATATATATATATATATATATATATATATATATATATATATATATATATATATATATATATATATATATATATATATATATATATATATATATATATATACGTGTGTGTGTGTGTGAGGTTCACATATGATGGTATCACAGTGGTGGCGTCTTAACCTGTATATCATAATAACCAACTAAAAGTACCTCAGCTAATCACTTACAAACACTGAAGCGAATTAATATGTTTGATAATGATCCTGAACAAAAGTATAAGTAAAGGAGAGTTAATCAGGGGGCTGGAGTGCACACAACCTGGCCGTCTGTCTCTCACAATAACTCCTGATTGAGATCACAATTCCAGACCATAAATTTTCCACTTCTTCTGCACGTTGATTGCATTAATTAGTACATGATTTGGACGTAAGCTACATTCTTTAGTAGGGAAGTGATATTTCTTGTAGAGAGGAGCCAGTCAGTGATGAGGGCTGGCTTGACCACTCGGCTGTGGCAGTCAGTAGGACATGATACCATTGTCAGCCATCGCTTCCACTCACCTTGTTGACGTTATGGCTGACAACACAACACGCTGACCACCATCAACACGTCTTCACCATTATCCTCCACCCACAGCCTAACTTATTTACCTCATTATTACAGAGATTCCGAAAATTCCCAGCCGTAGAGCTCTGATGTTATATAGTTGGATTACGACCAGGTGTTCAGGTGGCTAAGTTTAATTCATGTTAACATTAGTCGTAGCTTAAAAGTCTCCTCTAACATTGTCATTGCGAAGACTTGCTAGGACCCGAATGCTGTCAAGATTATCTCATAGGAACGTTCTTACCTTCATTAGTTCAGTTTCCCGATAGGATGGCGACATGAGACGAGTTGGAAATTACCTCAACATATTTAGGTTTCAAAGTTCGCTGTCCTCCACACACACACACACACACACACACTTCTCGTACATCTTCATAATTTCCTCCATTGACCTTACTGAAAGAGCCGACAACAGCAGATCATCATCATAAAATGCATTAACACAAGTGTCCTTCGTGTGGCATGTTACCCCAGCCGGGTGGTATAGGTAGAGCCCTCAGCCGTGGATCAAGGGACGACACCAGATGACACAGTTAAAAGCTTCTTCTTATTATTAACCATCGCTGAAGAGAGGAAGGACAAAACCCCAAACATGACTTTATTCCACCTAACTGGACTCTTATCCCCGCACCCTTCCCCTCATCAGTTACGACGCACCAAGCACTTATTTTCGGGAGCTTTGTGTGGTTTATTTCGTTGAATGTTTGGAAGACTCGAGTTGCTTTGTGAGTTGTGATATTGAGTAGTGTCCGTCATCAAGGCCTTTATACACAGAGGAATGATAGAGAATGTACAGTCAAGCCCTGCGTGCAAATTGAAAGTCACAGGTGTAGGTGTGTGTGTTCAGCCATATATCTACTGTACAGTATACCAGTGTCCTAGTTCCTGGTGACGATGAACTGCAGGGGAGAGACAACACAATAGTCAGACACACATACAGTACACTTTCAACGTTCCTATTTTTGTAGATTATAAGAAAAATAGCATAGGGGTTATTTTAGCTGCCATTTACTATATATATATATATATATATATATATATATATATATATATATATATATATATATATATATATATATATATATATATATATATAATATATATATATATAATATATATATATTTTTTTTGGGGGGGGGGGGGCATCGCCAGAGTTGTTCGTTTGTGTTTCCTAAGTGATTAATAATAGTTGAACGATGAGTACAAGTCTTTATACCGCCCTGTGTAGCGAGGTCCTCTTATACACACATTATCGCTGTTGTACAAGGCCCTCATGATCACAGTGTAATATTTATTTGTGTACCATTCATAGGAACACACTTAGCAGCTTTTAAACCAGCAGCAGCAGCAGCAGTCTTTAACTCTCCCTCTCTCTCTCTCTCTTTTGGGTTACTTCACTGTGCGTCGTGTGTCTTGGGGTCAATCAGCCTTCCTGGAGAAAAGCCTGAATTCTTCCAGGTATCATGACGCTGGCTACAGTCTTCTTCATGGTCGTATTAGTCTGGCATTTCCTTTATCCTGTCATTAAGTTTACATGGGACGGATTTTTCTCAGCAATGACGGCCATTAAGGGACGGGGATGGGATGGGATAGAGGTGGGGTTGGGATAGGTGAGTGAGAATTACTGATACCTATTACAATTATACACAAAAAACAGTCTTACAGTTCGGGCAATGATAATCTTAAAGGTTTGCAGTATGAAGCAAGAGTTTATGAACATTCAGACGACCAGGAGTTACCTTTTCCACCAGTTTGTTGTACGTGTGACAGAGAGTGAACGGTGAGTGGGAGCAGCCGGTGAACGTGGTGGGGCTGTAAGAGATTGTCAGGATAGGTGGATGTCCAGGTAGATTTTGAGTCTCCATCGCTGACACTCTTTTACGTAATATTGAGTGATCAGTGAGAGACAGTGAGAGACATACTCCTGTTTCTCTCATCCCGTGAAACGAAGGTATTTTTTTTTTAATATATGAAACTCTCCTCTTAACCCCTTGAGTACGATGATTTGACCACCTTGAGTACAATTAATTAACCCCTTGACGACGATAATAATCTCTTGAGTATGATGATTTAATCCTTTGAGGACAATGCCTTAACACCTTGAGTACAGTGAGCTAACCCCTTGAGGACGATGACTTAAGGGGTTATGTCATCATACTCAAGGGGTTTACAGGGAGGGTCTTGGTGCTCGTGAGGTTGTGGGAAAATGGGAAATCCGGAATGAAATCTCCCCACAGCAGTATATGAAGTGAGTGTCGCGATACACACACACACACACACACACACACACACACACACACTTGTTTACATTATATTCTCTTGTTATTTCCGCAATACAACGATGGCTGATGATTCCCCCTCCCCTCCCATCCCATCCTCTCCTCTCCCCCTCCTTCTCCCTCTCCTCCCATCCCTCCCTTCCTTCCCTCGCCTCCTAATCCCTCCCCCCTCACCTTCCTCCTCTCCCCTCTCCTCCCATCCTCCCTTCCTTCCCTGCCTCCCCCCCAAGCGTTGTATTTCGTTTACCTGGCACTGTAAATAATTGTTTTGGCTTGCTACCCCGGCCACAGACTCCATTTATCACTATTAAATTAACATATAAACCTTTTAACTATTTTACAATATTTCTCACATTCATGTAGCACCGAGTAAATATATATATTTTTGTTTTTGTGGAATGCGCTTACACACGCAATGGTGGAAACTCACTTACTTTAATAGAATAATACAAAGTGTGTTCCAAGATCGGTCAGGTTAGGTTAGGTTAGGTTAGGTTAGTGTTATACCGCACACGATCTCTAATGCAACAGAGAATGATGTGTGTGTGTGTATAAAGTATGAAATGTATCACCAAGCGTATATGTTGTACCGACACAGGGATCAACATACACACACACACACACACACGCCACATCACACACGCCATCCCACTCCAAAGTGTGTGTGTGTGTGTGCATTAATATTAATTGTTTATACTAGGTTCCGATGTCGATCCGAACACTGCTAATGTGATTTCGTGGTCACAGTAAGTTAAGTTTTGCACACACACACACACACACACACACACACACACACACACACACACACATCTATCTTTCACTCGTCTGATTTATCTATCTATCTATCTATCTATTTTTTCTATCTTTGTCTCTATCTCTGTTTGTCTGTGTCTATCCATTATCTCTGCCTCTCTCTCTGTCTCTATCTGTTTACTATCTTATCGCTCTGTGTCTTTATCTTCAATTATTTTATATGTGTAACTCCATTTTCGTTATATTTAATTGCCTTTCTCTGACGGTTACTTCAATAAAAATGCCCTGTGTGTGTGTGTGTGTGTGTGTGTGTGTGTGTGTGTTACGTTGCAGTGTACGTGTATGAATGCAAGTAAATTGATTTTTTTCTTGAACACACACACACACACACACACACACACATAGATTACTTCCCAGAGACATTTAAACGATATAAACTTTATAACCCCGGAGGTAAGAGGTGGCGGGTTTTAACATAGCACCACTTGAGACTTGTTTTAATCAGCTAACCTCAATAAACCTCTCGCCACCTCTTCACTGTCGCCCACTGCTGCTCTCTAATAACCTCTTATAGCCACCTGTTATCTTGTGAAGCAACTGTAAGGGTTATCTTTTAGTTACCTGTTGTCGTGTGTGGTAACTGCACGTGTTATCTTGTGATGTTATATTGCAGCTGTTCGTGTTATCTTATGGCAGTTTGTTATCTTGTGGGTTAACTTTACGGGTTATCTTGTAGTTACGTGTTATCGTGTGTGGTAAATGTACGTGTTAACATTTAGCTACCTGTTATTATACGCTAACACGTGGGATAACAGCAGCACATTTTATCCCGTATCCACGTGTTATCTTGTGTTATCATGTAGATTAACTATACCTATTATTGTGTTTTGATAACTGTTTTGTGTTTCGTGGCGAGGGGGGTGTATTTTTACTCAGCCGGTTGTCACTCGCCAACACGGCCTGGTTCACCCCAAACTACTGTACCATCAGGCCTTAAATAACGCCTCACCTACCCGGGAGTTGTTGATGGATAGATTTAGATATAGATAGAAAACATACTTGGATACATTTAGAGATAGGTGGATAGATAGATAGATATAGAAAGGTTAACTTGATGCATAGAAAATCCGTAGTATGGTAGGCGAGTATGTTGCTGGAGATCTGGGTGTGTGTGTTGATGTTTCGTGTGTGACCTGATCTGACCTAAAGCTGCTGTCGGGTATAGGACTCAGGAATGTGAACCATGGAATCCACCCCCACCCACCCCCACCCACCTAGTCAGTCAGGAAACCCTCGTCAAAAAGTTCCCACAAGTTTAGAGTTTGTTATTTCTTGAGAGAAATGTACAGTACAGGGAGCCTTCAAGAGAGCTATGGGACTCAATAGGCTCAGTCATGTCAATAATGTTGTTTTTAAGCTAAATATTTTTGTTTCTATTTCAGTGAGTTAATTCAGATCTAATGTGTCAAACTAACTCCATAACACCGGAAACCTATTCATGTTTTAGTGGAGTAAAATTTAAGTGAAAAAGGATAATTTTTTTTTTAAGGTTTCACACCGATTTCCGTTTGTCATCCGTGTAAACCTCAGTGACACATGTACCGAAGGGAAGCAGTAAGGACACAACACTACCTCACCCTACATGAACCTGGAAGAAGAAATCAGCTGTAGTCCCTGAGCATCAACTACCTGTTATAACCTCAGGAATCTACATAGAAGACGAAACATATTGGTGTCAAAAGTTCAAAGATATTTATTAAATGTTTACTTATACTTTATCCAACTATACGACCTTCTGATTGGATATAACAAGACAAGGAATTTCTGCTGGAACATTAGAAGGAGCTCAAGAAAGACAAGTAGCACGAGGACTCTGTTAAAGGTAGAGGGGTGATGTGAAGGCATGCTGCTTGAGTCACCCCGAGGAAATTCATGTTGAATTCGTATTAACAAGAGTTCTTATGGATATGAGTTGTCTATTTCTCACGTACTGATGATCAAGTTCCTCCACCAATAGATATACATATACTAATACACAAAGGAATAAATAATAAGATGAGTATAGATGAGGAAGTTAATGAATGGGTATGAGGTAGTCCAGCAGCTCTCAGCAGTCTCCATTAGTGATATATCCCTGACAGAGTTGTGTTGTCCTTCATCTTGGTGGCATACAACAGACGCATCTTGACGTCTTTCTACCACGACACAAATTAGTATTATTTTAAGTGGTCATACCAGGGGTTAGGTTAGGTTGTTGGGTTAGATTAGGTTAGGTTAGGTCAGGTCAGTATCGTGTCAACTCTTAAAGCCCTGTTATTATTCCATAAATAATACTTGTTTCATTGTAAAACGATAAACTATCAATAACAGCAATAAATAACCGGATGCGACACCAACAATAGTACAAAAAAAAGCAATAACACTATTAGTAGTGCTGGAACAACATCAATGTCAAACACAGCACAACCCCCAACCAACTTATCCCCAGAACATTACAGACCTAGACCAGTACTGTCCCAAATACAGCACAGCACAGCACATCATAGCACTAACCAACTCATTCCCAGAACAACACAGACCTAGACCAGTACAGACTCAACACAGCCCCAGGAGATTCAGGTTCTGTAGCAACACAGCCCCATCTCAGGCACAACATTCCCCAACACAGCAGAGGCACAACGGAGCCCCAGAAGAGGGTTGCTGCTAGGGGCAGGTAGTGGAGCACCTCATAAGACGTCATCTCAGGTGGCTGAGGTCAGACACACATTAAGATGCATGACAGTCGTGTGATCCAGGCCTCCCAACCCCTTCTCAACTTCCCTGGCCATGATGGTAGGGGGTAAGATCACCCTCTTCTCTGGCTACCATACTAATGGGGCCATAATAACATTGGGGAAGCATGGGGAGGGTTAGAATGGGGGATACTGTGGGTGGGTGGGAGGACCAAGGAGGCAGGAGCGGGGTGGGCGTCTTATCTTCAAGCGTTGCCGCACATAATGCACGATTTATGGAGGCCCCCGACGTGTTGGGTTACTCCTGCTAACTGCCCCCTGAGTTATGTTCCCACCTCCTCCATTATCACACTCCCAATACTCTGATGTGTGTCATGTTTCTGGGTTCTGTAGGTTGTCCCCAGCTATGGATTTTGAGCTCCGGATGTCACTTCATCTTCATCCCATTGGCTAAGAGGTGTTGACCAGGACGCTTGGAAGAGTCCTCAAGTTCGTTCCATCGGCACAGGCTTGAGGTTCGAGGTCCAGGAAGGTTTTTTATTTTGCTTCCAGTGGCGCAATGTTTTGGTTGTGGTCTCAAGGTCCAGAAAGTCCTCTGGTTCATACCATCGGACACTACCTTGTGACCCAGGATTAAAAAAAAAATGTTTGGCTTGTCTTTTCGACTTGTAGTTATGGGCCAGGATCCAGGAAAGTCCCTGGTTCATCCCATCAGCATATGAATTTGGTCCCTGACTTATCCCAACAGCGCTTGCTTGTAGCGCAGGAGGTTCTTAGTATGTTCCATCAGTGCAGTTATACACCAATAGTTTATAATTCAGAAGTTCGTGAAGTCTTCAAGGGAGTTTTTCTGAGATGGAGGAGGAGACTGGGGAGGTGACGGGTTAATCAAGCCAGATCAGACAAATTTTAAGTTGATTACGAAAAGATTTTATTGAGCTTCAGAACCTTCAATTAACCATATAATATGTTACCCAGACCTACACATCTTTTCGTAATTTTGACTTTAACCCCGTCGTGTCGTACCAGTTAAGAATTTCTTAATTATCTCATTTACCAGCGAGTGGTCTAACTTCTGTAACCCAACCATTGCCCCTCTCCTAAGTCCCGCATTTACCAAGATTCACCCCCTTGAACCTGGTAACAAAAGCCTTCCAATACCTGAATCAGATTCTCTCAACCTCGTACAGTAATTAAAATAATGTACTCCAGGACCTGATGGTATCCCACCTTCCACCCTCAAAAATTTTGTATATGAGGTTGTATGTGTGCTCTTCTCTATGTTCTTCTCTCTAAAGCCCTATGGATATTTGGTACACAGAAGCAATTATCTAAACACCTTGAAGAACACCACCTCCTCTCTGATAAATGTGGTTGCAGTTAAAAATGTTTCAGCGCAAACTCAATCGTTCTCCTTTCTCACAACTTTGACTCTACTTTCAACAACTTTATTAGATCTTGCGGTTTGTGATATTTCTAAAGATTTTGATATGGTCTGGTTTAAGGTTCTCTTGCCAAACTTGTATCTTTTGGTCTCCCTCATTCTGTAAATTCCCGGATCTTCTACATATTTCTCACAGACCAGTTCCCCCTTAATACAGGAGTACCTCAAGGACCTGTACTTGCTCCTACCTTATTCTTTCACCAGTAACTTCCTCTACCATTCCTTTATAGTGGACAAAATACTTTTCTATTTTTTTTACCTGTAGAAATATTTTATCATATCACTCATAATAAGTTTAGTCTCCCACTGGATCTTTTAAAGGTCCACATTAACACGTATAGGTCAATGGGGCGGGTACAGATAGACTCGTTCCCCCAGTGGATCTTTTAAAGTTCCACATCCACATTAACACGTATAGGTCAATGGGGCGGGTACAGATAGACTCGTTCCCCCAGTGGATCTTTTAAAGTTCCACATCCACATTAACACGTATAGGTCAATGGGCGGGTAGATAGACTCGTTCCCCCAGTGGATCTTTTAAAGTTCCACATCCACATTAACACGTATAGGTCAATGGGGCGGGTACAGGTAGGCTCGTTTCAGTTAGTACTATACCAAGACACAAACCCTTTCTCTCTCTTGTAAATAAAGTCATATCCATAATCTTCTCTTTCAACCAACACTTCTATTATTTCTGCTGCTTTAAATAGAGAAAGTTTGTCTGTTTATTATTATGTCAATGGGAGGATTAATTTACACAACTTTAAATAGAAATTCATAGTTTTTTGTGTATAGGATAATGTTGCCTTAAAGTTTACCTCATAAGCTGGTTACTTTAATCCTATTGTTTGTTATTTTGTTTATTGATTTATTTTCTTTATTAATCGCTGTCCAAAGACCATCCTGCTCCCTTAACGCTATTCAAAGACCATCCTGCTCCTTAATGCTATATAAAGACCCTCATGCTCCTTATCGCTAGATAAAGACCCTCATGCTCCCTTAATGCTATATAAAGACCCCTCATGCTCCCTTATCGCTAGATAAAGACCCCTCATGCTCCCTTAACGCAATACAAAGACCATCCTGCTCCCTTAAGCAAGAATACGCCGGTTAAACGGAGTAAAATTTTTAATTGAAAAGTAACTTGACTATGACGAAAGCAACACTGATAAAGATAATAAAAATGTATCTATCTATTCTTTACATAGATGGAAAAAAGCTGTATAGATTAATTTATTGCCTATAGATACACCTTCACGTACACGCAATCAGTAGGTCCACACTTGGGCACACTGCGTCCATCATGAAGAACTTAACTTGAGATACACGACAAGGCAGGAGTTTCATGAGGATCCTCATGTGATTTTTTTTCTCCTTTAAATGGCGGGATTGTGATTGAGTCTTACTGCATTTCCGACGCCATTTAGGATGTTATCTTTGTATGGTATCTTAAGTCAGTTCGATGTGCTTTTGTTTTAACTTCGTGAGATAAAATGAACGTAAGAATGTTTGAGAATTTAGTGGTGAGTTGCTGAGAGTGAAGTATAAAGAGGAGTCTCATCAGCCCAGAAAAATATAAATGATTTTCCAGAGTAACAACAACGCCCATGATGCATCAGTGTGACCATGTTCAATAAAAGCAAGTAGCAATAACTCTGTGTGTGTGTGTGTCCGTCCGTTAACAAACTCTAATCTTCGTCTTCTTATTTAACTCTTCAATAATAAAAATAGTAATCGTTTTCTATGTGATTTTAAACATTACTGGTGTGAGTGAATCCTTTAAAAAGAAAGTCTTTGAATATCGTATCAGATACAGAATCCAACTCGACAAACTCATAATATTCAGAGTTCAATCCCGTAATATCCCCTCCGATACTATTTACCATATTCTTTAGGCTGTTAAGAAAACACTAGATGGTAACTCGACAGTGTAAACGCGTTATTCATATTGTGGCGGAGTTTACGATCTTGTGGGTCACGTTGCCACTTTTTATTGGATTATTTATACAAGCACAGGGTCTCTCTCTCTCTCTGGTGGGCTTCAGGTCCCGCGCGCGAATTGACATTCTTTAGCTGGCAGATATACCAAGTCACTTAACAATTTTAGCAGGCATATCTTCGCGGTAATTTGACGTTCTTGGCGCGTATATATGTCAGGTCAATTGACGTGTTTGTCAGTCGTATCTCTTGAGCAAAACATAAGAGTCATGGCGGTCGTGGTTTTTTTTTTTTTCTCTCTTCCGACTTAATTTGTCGTTCTTGTAGGGAATATTGTGCTTGTTCTGTCGGTGTGTTTGCATACATATACACACATTATTACTCGCTTCTAAGGTTTACGTTTTTTGAAAATACATTTCGTGCAAAAATTTACGTTTTGGCTGACACAATGTCTTCAGTAACTATCTTCATTGACACAATTGGTTAGAAGATGTACGATATTTTGGAAGCATTTACCACGAAAAGTTCTCTTTTTGGTGAGAATATTTCTTGCGAAAACTAACTTTTTTTCTTTTAGCGGGAACATTTCCCGCCTAGAAGTGAGAGTTGCGGTGGGTTAAGTTCCTTTCAGTCCGGTGCGTCATTACCTAGCTGTTGACGCCCCCCGGGAGCGGCTGCCAGAGGATTCCTGGGGCCGAATGGTTTTCAAAATCCCTGCGAACACGGCGGTGGAGATGATCACCTGCTATCATAATCACACATCTTTATCGGTCTTTACAATAAATGTCAGGGTTTATTTATGACATGGTGGCGCTTCTCTCAATAAATCAGGATTGCCCTCCGGAGCGTATAGGAACGAGGGGTGTCGGCTCCGTGGGGGTTAAGCCACGAGACAAAACTATTATAATCCATCCCGTTGATTTAACTCCTCCAGAAAAAAGTTCCCGAGTCTGTATATCGTTATAAAACTCTCATATAACGAATATATACACTCCGTAACGCAAAGAAGACGGATCTTGAAGCAATGGCAACGTTGGGAGTTATACATTTAAAGTTACGAATACAAGCTTGGCACTGCGGGAGACGTGTTGTGGGTCTCGGAACGGTTGGTAAGCCTGAGTCAAGAAGTCGTAAATCACGGAGCGAATAAGCCCAGCCTGGCGAAATCATGGAGGAGAAAAAAGTGGAAGAAATCTGAGGGGTCATGGTCGGAAATGTTTTTTTGTTTTATTCTTCTTTAAGATCTTTTCCTTTGCCTTTCCCTGCCTTCCTGTTGTGTTGTTGTTGTTTATTCTGTTTTCTCTCTGTGTTTCGATATCCCCCTTTATCTGTTTGAGCTTCCTTTTTTCTCTTTCACATGGTTTTTATCTCGTTTACAAATTTTTTCTTTTCTTTTTCAACATTTGTATTTCCCTGTGTCTGTGTATCTTTCTTTATGTCTATTTATATATTCATCTATCTCAATTGCCAAAGCCACAGAAAAACGTTTCGTCAGATTATCTCTTTGCGCGCGTGTTAGTTCCCGCCAAAATTTACGATATAAATAAACCTTTATTACGGATGATCCCACTGTGGTCTACGTGAAGGCTGTCGGCGTCCACCTCCTCTCGATAATATATTACATTTTTATTTTCCTTTTTTTTTTACTAATAATCCACTACTTTAACATTCACATCCTCTATAATGTATCTACGATTTTATATATTAGTTTCGTTGATAATTCGCAATCTTGAATAAATTATTAGTAAATATATTTATAAAGTTTGATACCGACTTGAATAAAAAAAAAGTGGTTCTCGAAGGCATTACTGCACGTTAGGGACAGTGTGGATACAGCACACTGCCCACTAAGCCTTGGGCGCACAAGGAGGCAGCGTGGTCGACACTCTATCGCCTTCATTTCCCAAATTGTAAATACAATATTTAGGTACCATTTTACATCTGGGTGGACTGGGAGTGGGCTGGGATCCAACCAGCGACCTTAGATGGAATACGAGTGCTGTATCCACTTAGCCATCGCATCCTAATATACCGGAGACAAAAATTGATGCAAGTTTTTCAGGGATGGATTTGAACTTTTCTTTTATCTAGTTTAACGTAAGATCGGAAATTCTAAGCCAGCCCTTTATTCCCTGAACATGACATAACCTAACCTAATATTCCTTAGTTTAGTATAAATTTCGGATCTCTTAGTCTGCTCTGTAATCCTCAACGTAATCATGAACCCCTCCACTCACTGTAAACACAGATTCAACACACACACTACACAGAGGTAAACTAATATATCCATACCTGTTTACGTAATAAGTATTAAATATAAACTGTTAAAAATTATAATTGGGGTTAAAGATTTAGTTCCAGGGTGGATTGGGTCGTTCGTGTGTTGTACGTGTTAATTGCCTGTAATTTTATTTGTTTACAGACTGACTGGGAAGAAGGTTGTTTTCATTGTGATTTAGTCATTTAGTTTAACTGAGATTCTGTGATAGATTTATAAATGACTTGGGAGTGTCTTATCACATCACATTACATACATACATACATACATACATACATACATACATACATACATACATACATAGAACTTTGGCCTTGTATCCAGAAATCTTTCTCTATCTGGCAAAGGGGACAACGCATTAAATAGATGCTGGTAATTATATTTGACTATCTTTCTCTCGTTGTTGATTTTACAAGAGAAAACATAACATATATACTACAGGATATATATATATAATGTGTATTCAAGCGCCATATCCTTGAACAGGTCACGATGTATCATTCAGCCTCTTGTCTTAACTCACGAGACGGTGTGTACTGTACCCCCACACCCCCACCCCCGCAGCAGGTCCTAGTTTCCGTCAGTGGCTCACGAACATTGTTTGTTAGTCGACCACGATGTTTACCAGTGATCAATTTGATGTGGTCAACTAATTTAATTTAACTAGTACATTAGCTATATCGTGCTAATTGAATCTAAAGTACTGCATTGGTTGGACACGGAAATAAATCGATTACCTTACGATGTTCTCAATATTTTAGTTTGGTCATAGATTCCGGTCACAGATAGGCAGTTAACGGATTTAGAGAGACAGACAGACAGACAGACATACAGATTGATGGCTGTATTACCTATAACCTTAGAACTATTTTCTTTCTCTCCCACATTACACGTTGTCATCATCCCCCACATACATATAGTCATCATTTCCTGCCTTTCATCCCCCCACACACACACATCGTCATGGTCCTCTCACCCCCCACACACACACACACACATCGTCATGGTCCTCTCACCCCCCACACACACACATCGTCATGGTCCACTCCCCCCCCCACACACACATCGTCATGGTCCACCCCCACACACACACATCGTCATGGTCCTCCCCACCCCCCACACACACACACACGTCATGGTCCTCTCCCCCCACACACACACACATCGTCATGGTCCACTCCCCCACACACACACACATCGTCATGGTCCTTCCCCCACACACACACACGTCATGGTCCTCCCCCCACACACACACATCGTCATGGTCCACCCCCGACACACACATCGTCATGGTCCTCTCCCCCACACACACATCGTCATGGTCCTCCCCCACACACACATCGTCATGGTCCCCCACACACACGTCTCCATCACCTTCACACAAGTCGCCACCAACTCTCCATCACCCACCACCACCATCACCATCTTGCAGGCACCTCTCAGAATGTTCTCACTGTCACCACCAGGGGAACCGAGGCCTCAAATTACGTATATCATTACACCTGCAATTAGGGCCAGCTATATAAGACAGGTGAAGACATTAGCAATTCCCCAAGACTATCAGAGCATCGTGTGACACCGCGACGTCGGATTTAGGAATATTTTCAGAATCTATGATTATCCTTTGTTATATTTCACAAGTATGTATCAAGCTAGTGAGTTAAGAATTATTGTAAAGTCTAACGTCATTTGTATTTTTTGCGACAATTGACGGCATTAGAAATTCTGAGTTGAAAAGCCAACGACTTAAGAATTATTTTAACATCCATCATTATCCCCTCAATATATATGCGACAGACGGAGAGGAGGTACAGTATACTATTCGCCATTCCACACTTCTGCCTCAAGCACGACATAGCAACGTCAGAGTTATTTCAAAATCCATCAAAATTCCCTCGAGGAACATCATGAGACAAGCAGGAGACATTAGTAATTCTCCACGTCTTTTGTGCCATCATGTGACAAGCCAGCGACACCGGGATATTTTAGAATCCATCATTATCCCCAGCCATATATATTCCTGTCTTGTTCCTCATCTCGTTAATGAATAGCAATTTTCAACTCTCCAGCTGAGAGCAGGACCCAAGGTTGATGCATCATTCAGAAGGGAGACTTACTTTGATGTTGAAGGGACATGTGTCTGTTGAATGTGAATGTATGTGTTGTAGTGTGTGTGTGGGGGATGGGTAGTGTGTGGGGATGGTGTGTGTGGGAGGATGGGAAGTGTGTGGGGGATGGGTAGAGGTGTGGATGTGTGTGTGTGTGTGTGAGGGTCATACAACACACACACAGGCCGCTCCGTGATAGATGGCAGCGGTGGTGGAGGTCGACAAATCATTCGGTAATGCTCGTTGGTCCTGCGGCTAACGAGGGCAGATGACAGTAGGAACCTCTGTTGATTTCTGTCTTAACTTAATGGCCCTATGTGTGGTATCTCTCTCTCTCTCTCTCTCTCTCTCTCTTTACCTTCCCAGCATTCTTGATTACAGACAGACAACCTTAATTATTGACAGACAGACATAAAGAACACGCACACTACCCACACACACTCACCCCTCACACACCCTCACACACTCCCACCCCCCACACACACACACCCCCACCCCCACACACCCCACCCCCTCCCCACACACACACACCCCTCCACACACACCCCCACCCCCACACACACACACCCCACCCCCACACACCCCCACCCCCTCCTCACACACACTATCCCCCACACACCTCTCCCTCACACACACCACCCCCACACACTCCCACCCCCCACACACTCCACCCCCACACACCCCCACCCCCACACACACACCCCCCACACACCCCACCCCCACACACTCTACCCCCACACACTCTACCCCCCACACCCCACCCCCCACACCCTACCCCCTCACACCCTACCCCCCACACTCTACCCCCTCACACTCTACCCCCCTCACACTCTACCCCCCCACACCTACCCCCACACACCCCACCCCACACACCCCTACCCCCTCACACCCCCACCCCCCTCACACTCCCAACCCCCCACGCTCTCACCCCCTCACACACACTACCCCCTCACACACCCCCACACACCAACCCCCACACACCCCCACACAACCCCTGCACACACACTTCCTCCTACACACTATCTACCACACATACTACCCTCCCCCTAAAGACACCCCCCCCACACACACACACGCACTACCCCCACACACACTAAACCCTCACACACACCAACCCCCACACACACCAACCCCCACACACACACACCAACCCCCACACACACACCAACCCCCACACACACACCAACCCCCACACACACCAACCCCCACACACACACTAACCCCCACACACACCAACCCCCACACACACACTAACCCCCACACACACACACCAACCCCCCACACACACTAACCCCCACACACACACACTAACCCCCAACACACACACCAACCCCCACACACACTACCCCCACACACACACCCAACCCCCACACACACACACTAACCCCCCACACACACACTAACCCCCACACCTACCACCCCCACACCTACACCCCCACACACCCACCCCCACACCTACCACCCCCCACACCTACCACCCCCCACACCTACTATCCCCCCACACCACTCACCCCCCCCACACCCACTACCCCCCCCACACCCACTACCCCCACACCCCACACCCCCCACACCCACACACCCCCACACCTACTCACACCCCCACACCCACACCCCCACACCTACCACCCCCACACCTACTACCCCCCACACACCTACCACCCCCCACACCCCACCCCCAAACCCACTACCCCCACACCACCACCCCCACACCACACCCCCACACCACCCCCACACCCACCACCCCCACACCACCACCCCCCACACCTACTATCCCCCACACCTACTACTCCCACATACACTACCCCCACACACCACCCCACACACACACTCATCCCCCACATACACTACCCCACATACACTACCCCACATACACACCCCACACATATTACTCCTCTCCCCAAACACCCCCACACACACACTACCCTCCACACACACGAGCTCCCCACACTACCCTCACCCCCCACACCCCCACACACAGTATATATAATTAGTTATAGACGAAAAGGAATTCACACAGTAATTTAAAGCGAATATTCCAGCGAGAAAAAAAATACATTATAAAAATTCCGCGTTGTTGGTTCAGTGAGCGTTCTTGTTTTGTTATATAACCACAACCACACACGAGTGGGTTCTGTGCTGCTGACGGGGGAAGCTTGTGTAGCACTGTCTAGCCCCGGCCTGTCCTATGTAATTGACAGGAGAAGCCGCGGGGGACAGGCCAGTGAGAATCGATAACGCCGTGTGAGCTGAGCATCTTGAAGTGAAGGATCCAGATGGTATTAAATG
This sequence comes from Homarus americanus, assembly GCF_018991925.1. Lineage (NCBI taxonomy): Eukaryota > Metazoa > Arthropoda > Malacostraca > Decapoda > Nephropidae > Homarus > Homarus americanus. The sequence continues at coordinate 205,208 of NW_024735038.1, forward strand.
GGCTTTGAATGGCATTAAAAAGGTTCGGAATTACGTTGAAGGGGATTTGGTTATCATTAAAAAGTTCCAAGCTACGTTAAAAAAGTTCCAGGTTACGTTAAAGAGGATTTGGTTATCATTAAAAGGTTCAAATTACTTTAAAGAGGGTTTGAATATCATTAAAAAGTTCCAGATTACGTTAAAGAAGATTCAGACATCACTGAAGCGGTTCCAATTATTTTTTTAAGGTTTCAAAAATGGCAGAGAAAGGTTTCAAATAATATAATAAATATTTTCAAAGATCGATAAAAGTTTCCACAATATAATAAATGTCATTGAAACCCATTAAGATGTCTTTTTATGTATTTTTGAAGGGATAAAAAAACTATCCAAAGGTGTTGAATACTCTCCGAAGGTTTCAAATACGATTACAAATTTATACACAGCTTTTAGATTAGTGTTAGGGAGGTTAGGTTAGGTTAGGTTAGGTTAGGCTAGTCTTAGGGTAGTTAATCTTGAAGTGAAATAAGCTGGGGGTGTAGATCCTTCAGGTGTAGATCCTCCAGGTGTAGATCATTCAGGTGTAGATCATTCAGGTGTAGATCATTCAGGTGTAGATCATTCAGGTGTAGATCATTCAGGTGTAGATCATTCAGGTGTAGATCATTCAGGTGTAGATCATTCAGGTGTAGATCATTCAGGTGTAGATCATTTAGGTGTAGACGCCCAGGTGTAGATCATTCAGGTGTAGATCATTTAGGTGTAGATCATTTAGGGTGTAGATCATTCTAGGTGTAGATCATTCAGGTAGATCATTCAGGTGTAGATCATTCAGGTGTAGATCATTCAGGTGTAGATCATTCAGGTGTAGATCATCCAGGTGTAATCATTCAGGTGTGTATTCATTTAGGGTGTAGATCATTCAGGTGTAGATCATTTAGGTGTAGATCATTCAGGTGTAGATCATTCAGGTGTAGATCATTCAGGTGTAGATCATTTCAGGTGTAGATCATTCAGGTGTAGATCATTCAGGTGTAGATCATTCAGGTGTAGATCATTCAGGTGTGATCATTTAGTGTAGATCATTCAGGTGTAGATCATTCAGGTGTAGATCATTCAGGTGTAGATCATTCAGGTGTAGATCATTCAGGTGTAGATCATTCAGGTGTAGATCATTTAGGTGTAGATCATTCAGGTGTAGATCATTTAGGTGTAGATCATTCAGGTGTAGATCATTCAGGTGTAGATCATTTAGGTGTAGATCATTCAGGTGTAGATCATTTAGGTGTAGATCATTTAGGTGTAGATCATTTAGGTGTACATCCTTCAGGTGTACATCCTTCAGGTGTAGATCATTCAGGTGTAGATCCTCCAGGTGTACATTCTTCAGGTGTAGATCCTCCAGGTGAGCCAATTAACTGTCTTTTGCGGGTCGTCAGGCTTATAGGAGTAATTATGTAATTTAAATTGTTTATTTTTTATTGTATTTTAGGGTTTTCAGTAGTCGTGTGTGTGTGTGTGTGTGTGTGTGTGTGTGTGTGTGTGTGTGTGTGTGTGTGTGTGTGTGTGTGTGTGTGTGTGTGTGTGTGTGTGTGTGTGTGTGTGTGTGTGTGTGTGTGTGTGTGTGTGTGTGTGTGTGTGTGTGTGATTTTTCTCTTTCTGTTTTGCTTATTGTATACCAGTTATTTGTCTGCCTTTCTCTCATTTTCTGTATATTCATCCATCTATTTATCTCTGTCGGTCTCTCTATCTCCCATCCGTATTTCCTAATGACTATATTGCTAGCTCTTTGTCTTTATTTCTTTCTCTGTCTGTCTGTCTGTCTGCTTGTCTGCTTGTCTGTTTTTTCTTTCCTGCATCTTTCTCTGTGTGTCTACGGTCTCTCTCTCTCTCAGCATGCACAAATTACACTGAAGACGTTGGCCGTGACACCTAACATGTGGCAGGTCTCATCAGAGCCATGAACTCCCCATAAAAGACGACGCTGAAACGAATGAGCAGGTTTGGATATGTATTAAAGAGGTTCCTAATCGTATTCAGAGATTTCGATTCGTATTAAAGCGTTTCCAATCGTCTTAAGCCAGCGTGAACCGTGTTAGATTGTCTTAAAGCACAGTGTGTCCGGCGTGTTGCTTCGTCTATACAGCACCGCGTTACGTCAGGTGGGGGGTGGGGTGGGGAGGGGGATTTTGGTTGAGTTTGTGGTGTTTATTGATGGTTGATTTTTATGTTTTTATGTTAATTGAGTTAGTTTAGTTAGTTTTGGTGGTGGTGAAGATTGTTAAATCGGTAAGTTTTTTTATATACATTTTCTGGTGTGTATATTAAAGTTTTGAAAATAGAATATGGGGAAGTGTAGAAACTTTTCGTGTGTGTGTGTGTGTGTTAAGGATAGTATTAACAAACTTTTTTCTTTATCAAATTATTAAACTTTATAATCAAGGATGTGGTTTTTAGAAACTTTTTGTGTATAAAATATGAATAGTTTTGCTTAATAATGTTTGTGTAATTTGAGTTATTATCCAATTTGTTGTTAATATAAAAAAAAAAAATTGTCTGTGGAGTAATAATAGTTTTATGATGAAATTGTTTTTTTTATTTCAGATGTTTCAAACTTTTTCACAATGGAAGACGTGAGGATTTAAACACTAGAAGACAAAGAGGAACAAATTCATCCAAGGCACAAGGTAGGTAAGAGAGCCTTATTACCTCTCGCTGATTAGAGGTAAGAGGGAGGCGGACCAAAACTAACCTTGTGCAAACATGATCAAATTTTCTTGTTTTGGTTGTGGTGACGAAGCTTCGAATATGTCTGTCTGTGTGTTGTGGTGATTAATGTTTGGATATTTTTGTGTTGTGGTGATTAATGTTTGGATATTTTTGTGTTGTGGTGATTAATGTTTGGATATTTTTGTGTTGTGGTGATTAATGTTTGGATATTTTTGTGTTGTGGTGATTAATGTTTGGATATTTTTATGTTATGGTGATTATGCTTCGAATATTTCTGTGTGTTGTAGTGACGCAGCTTTGGATATTACCCATGTGTTGATATGACACAGCTTCAAATATTCGTATATGTCGAAACAACAGAACTTGGAATCATAAGTAAGTTTTTTTTTTTACCACCATTCACATTTTTCATAGTTTAGGCGTCAACACACACAGATATTTTTTAATATATATATTTTTTTGCTAAGGCATCCATTAACGATATGAATGAAGTGAAAAAAAGAAAAAAAAATGCTACGTGGTTGATGTTGAGGTCCACTCAGTGTCAAGTGTAGCTGTCACGAGGCATTTGATCTTTACTGATGATGCTCTGTGGCCAGGAACCGGTATGTGTTGTAGTGCCCCATGAGGCCCGCTTACCGTTTTCTCTCTCTTCTTATTCGCTGTTTTCTGTGTTCTCTTGATAATGTTTGTGGGGTTGAGTCTTATGTAAATAGTTATATGTGTTTTGTTGATATAGATGATGTGCTAGTTGGTATTATGTTAGTTTAATATATGTATACGTTAGTGTTCTGTTCCATGGTCTGTGATCTGTTAATATAGATAACGTTTCCTGTGTTCTCTTAGTTCATATATCATGGCTGTGTCATTTTCCAGCCTATATTTGTCCTGTGTATTTTTATAAAAGATATGATATAAACACACAGATAGATACACCGTTAAACCGGTCTATAAGATATTCCGCCGCCACCCGACCAGTCTAATAATTTCTCTATAAGAATTAACACATATTATCGACCACTTGTAAACAATGGTCTCCAGCCACCTTCAGGAGACGTGGATACAATTATCTCCTGGATGTTTTAACCCCTTTATATCGGCTACAGAGACAAGTTACGGTGACCGCGTACGACAGATAAACAACAACGGTTCACCATTACCGGAAGTGAGCGCTGCGGTAACCTGGGATTAGTTGAGGTAATTTAGTGAGTTTAGTACCTGGAACAGTCATTGAGGGGAGGGGGTTAGTCCTCCACACACCTGGTACCAACACCCGAATTCCCCCTCTTTCTTCCTAATATCATGGTTTTAGTTTAGTTTTGGTTGTTTTAGGCTTAGGTTAGGTTAGGTCTGGCAGGGTGGACGATAGGCCGGCCGGCAGGGTGTGTGGAAGGCAGGAGCAGCAGAGGGGGCGGTAGAGTGGGTGACAGGGTGGGTGGCAGGCAGGAGCAACAGGGGGTCGACCAGGGTCAGTGCTACGAGAAATGAAGACGGATGACCCTCCTGCCCCACTACCAGGCCTTTCCCTCACCTCTCACTCCCATTATGCCCTCACCTCTCACTCCCATTATGCCCTCACCTTTCACTCCCATTATGCCCTCACCTTTCACTCCCATTATGCCCTCACCTCTTACTGTACCCTCACCTCTTATTGTACCCTCACCTTTCACTCCATTTATGTCCTCACCTCTTATTGTACCCTCACCTTTCACTCCCTTTATGGCCTCACCTCTTATTGTACCCTCACCTCTCACTCACTGTACCCTCACCTCTCACTCACTATACCCTCACCTCTCGTTCTCACTCTGCCTTCATCTCATTGTACCCTCACCTCTCACTCACTGTACCCTCACCTCTCGTTCCCACTCTGCCTTCATCTCATTGTACCCTCACCTCTCACTCACTGTACCCTCACCTCTCGTTCCCACTCTGCCTTCATCTCAATGTACCCTCACCTCTCACTCACTATAATCTAAGACAGACGGGGGCTGGTTGCGGTCTACAGTATTCCACCCAAAAGCGTATTACTCTCTGTTTACAATATGATTACAAGTGAATTACATATAATGTTCGATTTACTTAAAGGTTTGCAGTATAAGATCAATGAAGATTTAAAATTATCTCGCTATATTGAATAGTGTGTTAACTTGGCGCCATGTGACTGTTATGTAATCAGTAACCATATAATGTGGTGTTACTAATCAGTAGGCCTCAGTTGGTTCTCCATCACCACACCATAAGTCCTTCATTTCCTTCTACCCCGAGGCAAGGTTAGGTTAGGTTAGGTTAGATTCGGATACGTTCTGTTAAATGAAACGTAGTGTCTGTATATTCAATGTTCTTTGTTTATGAGCAGTTACATCTGGGTTGGCTAAAATCATCAGGTGTTCGTCGACAAGATACTCGGAGAGATCTCCTTTCAGCTCAGTAACAGGAGTCGTACACGGCGAGCCATTGTGTGTGTGGTGGGAGGTGAAGGTCGCTCCTCAAGGTGTGGCGACCGTGAATTTATTTAGTGCCGAGGTTTTCTTCTTCGCTTCATTACCGCCTTGACGCGATGGTCCGTGAGGGAAGGTCGTGTCGTTGGCTCAGTCAATATACATTTGATTTATATATCTGTTTGTATATATATATTATCAGCATCTATTTATATGTATACATTAATGGTTGAAGGCTTTTTCTCTATATTTACTTACCCAGTCTGTCTCTGAAATTGAAATATAATCAGTCACTTTAGCCACATTGATACAGACACAAACAAAATCGACAAAAACTACAACAACGACAACAACAACACCACCACCAACAATAATTAATGTGGATGATCTTGGCTTTTTACTCTGCTTTATCCGGCTCTTAAACTTACCAATTTCATATAATCTGTCTGGGTAGTTTAATTGGTGTTTCTCCTGGGGGGTATTGCGTTATCTCACGGGATCCAGTCAGTGAGTATCCCTGGTCCATTGTTGACGTGTTTGTTGTGCGGTATAACCTCCCATCGCCATTTATATTCCGTGTAGAAATATTTTGCATTACAGTTTGGAACCTCAATATATTTTCGGGAGGACACCTGACTTAGTATTCGTCTGTTTTGTATATATGATTTTGTGCTTCTTTAATAACATATTTGTATTATTTTTTTTTTAGTATTGTTTATCGCCATTTACCACATCTACAATATTTTTTTTTTTACAGACATATTGTATGATCTGGTGTTATGAAGACAGTCTAGTTCATTTTCACTTTTAATTTTACTTAGATAATTTTCACCATTTGATACCAACTGGATAAATTATTGAATATTTTATTGATTTCTAAATTTATTGATCTCTATCTATCTATCTATCTATCTATTGCACACCTGTTGATTAGTCAATTTATTTCGGGGGAGTTTATATTCAATCCCGGTCTTGTGTGTGTATTAGATGTCCCTCGTGTACGCGTGTTTGATGTGATGCAGTATTACCAAGTCATCAATAACACCAAGATTATTTCACACTTAGGCGCCAATGATAACCAAACATGTTTTTTTTTCACCACCGGAGTTATTTAAAGATTTCCTCAACCACCACTGTAAAAGGAGACTCAGTGGCATATTTATTATTGTTATTATTATTATTATTACATGTCGAACTCTTCATTCATCTTTTTATAATATTTATGTTCTTGATAACGTTTTATTATGATTTTCACTTGTCTTTTTTTGGGTGGGGGTAATTTTCCTATATTTGTTATCGTAAAGATCTACTTCTAACTTCCTCCTCAGTTGATCTTTGTAGCTTATCTCTGTTGATATACATTCTTCCTCCTCCTCCTCCTGCTCCTCCTCCTCCTCCTCCTCTTCCTCCTCCTTTTCCTCCTCCTTTCTTCCCCTTCCTCCTCCTCTTCCCCTTCCTCCTCCTCTTCCTCCTCCTCTTCCCTTACACTTCATGTTAATTGTAATCTCTCCCTTCACTCATCTTTGTAGCGAGCGGGAATAATTATTTTTGTGCTATACGTAAAGAAGACACGTGTTGACAGACAGACAGACAGACACAGATAGATGGATAGATAGATAGGGGAAACACAGCACCATTTCTGTGTTTCAATAGAGTGCATTGTTTTATAAGCGAGTTCCAAGTGCTGTCATGTACGGTGTGGTAGTGTATAATGTGGTAGCTACAGCCGTGTGGTGAGATGCGCAGCTTTCAATACTTTACCCGGTGAGCCAGACGCTATTCGAGCGCCACCAGGGGGAAAAAATGCTTAAAAAACGGAATATCTCAAGTGACAGTCTCCATATATGGGGGGGACTTGACTTGCAGGCCGCGACGTTCCTGCAGGCTAAAGACAGCACCAAGTTAGCCACAAATTCCGCCACATCCACAGTTAATCCGGGCATCTTACGAACACTTTCTGATGATGCCTTGGAGTCAACACATGCGACCGAGGTATACATCGGATTGGATTTACGGCGCAGAAATACCCGATACGGTGTAGATAACTGCCCATATGTCTCAGGAATGCTCACTAGTCATAACACTGCCCCTGAACCATTGAGGAATGCTAAAAATGACATTTCAATCTAAGGAACAAATTAATGGGAAGGGATAAAAAAAAACTAAGTTATTATTGTATTTGCCGAGAGTAATTGTAAATAAATATATATATGATTGAACCCAGAATGTGTTAATTAATGTACAGTAATGAGAAGAAAATATTTAACTATGAGGGAGTGAAACGACGCTAGAGAGGCCCGGGTTATGTTGATTAGTGGTGGTGCGGGTTGGTGTTGTGGTTGTGGTTTCTATGGTTGTGGGAGTTGTGGTGGGTGTTAATGTTGCTGGTGTTGTGATTGTTATGGTTGTGGGTGTTGTTGTGGTTGATTACTGTGGTTGTAGAGAGATTTATTTGAACTTTTATGAGTGGAATCCTTATGGTAGCTTAGTTATTTATTATCTTTTTTCTTAACTCGGCCACCAACCTCTCCAATAGCCACACTCTCGCCATCATTTTATTACCTTAAAATTAAATATCCTAATACAAAAGTAGCTACTACAACTCGTACTACTACTGACTTTACTACTACTACTATTGCTGACTTTACTACTACTACTACTGACTTTACTACTACTACTAACTTTACTCCTACTCCTACAACTGACTTTACTACTACTACTACTATTGACTTTACTACTCCTACTATTACTGACTTTACTCCTGCTACTACTATTGACTTTACTACTTCTACTGACTTTACTACTACTACTAACTTTACTCCTACTACTACTACTGACTTTACTCCTACTACTACTATTGCCACTAACTTTATAAGACAAGTGTAAGTTGTATATATATGGAAAATACTTATAAGACAAACCTGAGCATTATGTACTGGTGATGTTCATAAGGGGGGGAGGTCTTTAGCACCATATAAGAGAGATTATCTAAGGTTACCTATAACAGAGTACACAGGGTATTGCTGACAAAGGCGCTAAATATACGCCATTATGTAATTCAGTTTAGTCATTCAGAGGTCTAATCCTTCTAGAGAGTGACGATATTTAGTGGTCAGACCCATCCATTGGCGATATTTAGTGGTCAGACCCATCCAGTGGCGATATTTAGTGGTCAGACCCATCCAGTGGCGATATTTAGTGGTCAGACCCATCCAGTGGCGATATTTAGTGGTCAGACCCATCCAGTGGCAGTGGTCAGACCCATCCAGTGGCGAGTGGGTCTAATCCATCCAGTGGCGATATTTAGTGGTCAGACCCATCCAGTGGCGAGTGACGATATTTAGTGGTCAGACCCATCCATTGGCGATATTTAGTGGTCAGACCCATCCAGTGGCGATATTTAGTGGTCAGACCCATCCAGTGGCGATATTTAGTGGTCAGACCCATCCAGTGGCGATATTTAGTGGTGAGATCCAGTGGCGATATTTAGTGGTCAGACCCATCCAGTGGCGATATTTAGTGGTCAGACCCATCCAGTGGCGATATTTAGTGGTCAGACCCATCCAGTGGCGATATTTAGTGGTCAGACCCATCCAGTGGCGATATTTAGTGGTGAGACTCATCCAGTGGCGATATTTAGTGGTCAGACCCATCCAGTGGCGATATTTAGTGGTCAGACCCATTCAGTGACGATATTTAGTGGGCAGACTCTTATATTGCCGCAATGGGCATAGGATGGGTCCGTGAGTAGGCGTGGAGTGTATCCATAGATGGGCGTGGGGTGTGTCCATAGGCGGGCATATGGGGTACAGCTTGCGTGGTGGGCGTTGGGTGTGTCCATGGGTTGGCTTGCGTGGCACAGGTAGCGTGGAGGGCGTGTGGTGTGTCCGTGTGCAGGCGTGGGTGGTACAGCTAATGTGGTGGGCGTGGGATGTGTCCGTGGGCAGGCGTGGGTGGTACAGCTAGCGTGGTTGGCGTGGGATGTGTCCTTGGGATGTGTCCATGGATTGGCATGGGTGGTACAGCTAGCGTGGTGGGCGTGGGGTGTGTCCGTGGGCTGGCGTGGGTGGTACAGCTAGCGTAGTGGGCGTGGGGTGTGACCGTGGGGGGGCCGGGGAAGGGCGCGGCACCCCCCGTGGCGCGGGTACTGGCGGCCCACTCTAGCAGCCACCTGTTAATTGCATTTGTAAAGGCTCGTATCACCCAGAGTAAAAGGTGCCGCCAGTCCGGTTAATTGGGTCGCCAGGCTATCCAAGTTCGGATAATTGGGTTGTCAGGAGATCCAAAATCGGATACTTGGGTCACCATGTAAACAAGAGTTCGGTTAATTTGGTTATCCAAAGATCTAAGTTCGGATAATTGGTTTACCAGGAGACCATAGACCGGATAATTGGGTCATTAGCGGATGCAAGTACGGATAATTGGGTTACCCATACAACCAGAGCCCAGATAATCGAGTCCCCAGGGAAACCGAAGCGGATAACTGGTTTACTATAGGATCAGAGTTCGAATATTTGGAATCCTAGCACACAAGACCCCGGATAATTGGATCGCTAGCGATTTAGAGACCGGATAACAGGCTTATCAAGTGACTAGAATCCCGGATAAATGGGTTGCCGGAATACCAGGAACCGGATTATTGGTTTAGCTTATGACAAGACTCGCCATGGGTTTACAGTTCGCATAATTGAGTTGCCATGGGATTGGAGTCCTGAGAATAGTTTACCAAGGATTCAGAGTCCAAAGAATTCGGTTACCAGGAGGACCAGTACCCGAAGGATAATTCGGTTACCAGGAGGACCAGTACCCGGATAATTGAATTCCCACGTAGACCAGTACCCGGATAATTTGGACCGGGTAATTGATATACCAGAATACGAAAATTAATAGAAAAATATAACTAAATAAAACGAAATAGATTAATGAAAATAAAAGATGTGACATACTGATAAGATTTGCAATAATAATAATAATAATAATAATAATAATAATGAATAAGGTAAATAAGAAGAAGGGAAGACTTAAGAGAAACAACGTATGTAAAAAGAAGCAAAAAACACTGAAATCTTGTTTGTTTTACTTGTTGTCGTTATTGTGTTTTGTCGTTGATTTTTTTATTGTTTTTTATCTTGCTTTTCTTGTTTTGTTTGTTTTTATGGTTTTTGTCTTTGTTGTTTTTGTGTTTTTCCGTTGATTTTTGTTATTGTTTTTGTTCTTGTTTTTATTTATTTTTGCAATTGTTGTTGTTGTTGATTTTCCTGTTCTTGTTCTGTTTTTGTAGTTGCTGTTGTTTTTATTCTTCTTTTGTTTATTACTATTATTATTTTTTTTTTATTATTGTTTGTGTTATTATAATTATTATTATTATTGTTATCATCACTTGAATTATTACCATTATTATATTAAGTTCTAAACAGGAATATGTAATGGGCATAACTTAAGGGAAAATAATGGGTCGAGGGAAAATAATGGGTCGAGGGAAAATAATGGCCCGAGGGAAAATAATGGGCCGAGGGAAAATAATGGCCCAAGGGAAAAATAATGGGCCGAGGGGAAATAATGGGCGAAGGGAAAATAATGGGCCGAGGGGAAATAATGGGCCAAGGGAAAAAATAATGGCCCAAGGGAAAATAATGGGCCAAGGGAAAAATAATGGGCGAAGGGAAAATAATTGGCCAAAACAGACCATTAACAAATAAATTAATAAGCTTTGGTCGCCTTAGATGATCTCCCACCAGGGTGTAGGAGACGAAGGTAAACATAAACAAAACAACTCGACAAACAAATAAGGAAATACAAAAACAAGCAATAACAAGGAGGAGATCAATAACAATTTAAGATGCGATAACTTAACTTGTTATCGTTGATGATGATCTTGAGTTAGTGTGTGTGTGTGTGTGTGTGTGTGTGTGTGTGTGTGTGTGTGTGTGTGTGTGTGTTTCCATGTCGCTCTTTTATCTTTCTCTGTCTACTCTATCTCATCTTTTATCATCAACTTTTCCTCCTTCCCTCTCGCTTTTTTCACTTTTCCTCATCTTTTATCTCCAACAGTCCCACCCTCCTCCTCCTCCACCTTCTCTCTATTCCTCCACCTTTTCCTTCTTTCTCCACCTTCTCTCACTTTATCTACCATTTCTCTCTTCATCCACTTTCTCTCCATTCCTCCACCTTTTCTCTTAACCCTTTCTCTATTCTTCCACCTTTTCTCTCTCTCTCTCTCCCTCTCTCTCTCTCGTCTCAGCTGGGTGGTGGTGGTGGTTGTGGTGTGTTAGCGTGTGTGCGTGTGTGTGTGTGTGTGTGTGTGGGGGGGAGGGGGTCAGAGGTATGACCATTGATAGCTGCTCAGCGCCCGCCACCTTGACAAGCCCACGCGGTAATCTCACATCGCCTTTGCCCCTGTGACAAATCAGGGCTCAGTATATTGGCATTACGCGCAGATACGATTCATAAACCCTGATCCGACTTGCATTAATGACTTATATGTTATATTATGTATAGAAAATGGAGTATCAGTGGTTTAAGCATGTATAATGGATGGGGGAGAGTTGTGTGTATGCTGTATATATATGTATATTTTGAAGTATTTATACATATATGCACTATTATAAACATACGTGAATATACATTTATATATATGATTTTTATATTTTTATTTTTATACGTATATACACTACTAGATACCTTATGTGTATAAATATTTTATAATTTATTTAAATAATATATTTTATAATGTTATTTTTTAAGCTCTTCCATCACTTAAATAAATTGTTACCCCTTGTGTTTGCATTGTCTGTTCTTAATATTCCTGTAACTTTTTCAGTCTATTAGTTTTGTTTAAAAGTACATAAGAAGCTTAAAGTCTTTCCTAACATTCACACAGACGCAAGAAATACTTAGCTTGTTGTTTTTCTTGTATGCTGAGTTGCTATCTCCTGTTTTATTAATTATTTTATGTTTTTGTCTTTTTCGTTGATGTATTTTTGTATTGTTCTCTATATTAAACCATCTCTCAGTAACGTTCTGATGCACTATTGTTGTTAGTCTTGTCATTCTTAGTTAAATTCTACCTTTCGCTTTTCTTCTATAATCATTATTCACTTTTCGTATTTTATTATGTAGTGTTATATTATGTTTCATTCTTTTATTCGTTGGTTTATGTCCTTTCTTCCAATTTTATCTTCCGTGCCTATTCAGTTTCGTAGATTTATTCTGATCCTTATTTAATTTTCTTTCTCGTGTATATAAGTCCCTCGTGTCTTTATTCCACTGTTGTTGTTCCTCATATTCTGTTTCGTATTCTTATAAATCTCAAAACTCTATGACAACTTCTCTGTGTCTCCTACCTCTTCATTCCTCCGTATTGCTGCTCCTCATTCTCTTGCGTCATATCCCTCCTAACTCTCAATCTTATCTGACAGCTTCTATGGTTTTCCTACCTCTATGACTTGACTGGTCAGGTGTGTTCAGAGAGATCCACACTATCCCTCTTGACACGGTGACGCCATCCCAGTTCACCTTCTCGTCTGGGGTGGGTTTTTTTTTTACAATAATTTGTCTCTTGTGGTTTTGTTGTTTCGTACTTTTTTTGGATGCTGTGAGTCTTTTTTGTCCTGTGTTGTGGGGAGAGGTGGGTGAAAGGGTGAAAGATGTGTGTGTGTGTGTGTGGTAGTTGAGGGTGAGAGGTAGGTGTATGGTAGTTTATAATGGGTGGGATTAGGTGATGGGTGACGACTATGCAGTATGTAGTGAATGGTAGTGGGTGGAACTGGGTGTGGGTGGGTGTAATGTCTGGCAGAGGTGTGTGGGTGTCTGGGAGGCGACACTGGCCGCCCACCTCCCCAGCATCGCCCACATTAAACTGTAATCTGATCGTGTGTGTTAGGACAGGTTCTGGGATCACCTCACCTGAGTTCCACCACATCACCTGATTATATTAAATTACCTGATTACACTAGATCAGCTGATTCCCTTTAATCAGCTGATTGTCTGTAATAAGTTGATTGTCTGTAATAAGCTGATTGTTTGTAATAACCTGATTGTTTGTAATAATCTGATTGTCTGCAATAAACTGATTGTCTGTAATCAGCTGATTGTCTGTAATAAGCTGATTGTTTGTATTAACCTGATTGTCTGCAATAAACTGATTGTCTGTAGTCAGCTGATTGTCTGTAATAAGCTGATTGTCTCAGGTCGAAAAATTATCTCAGATTACCTGTTGCTTTAAGCTTATCTAATTCTTCCATTTATGATAACTCAATTAAATCACCTGACTCAGTTGGATCAGGTGATTGTGTTTATCTCAGCTTGTTCGTGTATATGTGTTGGTCACCTGATACTGAACCTCTCTGAAGCTGTGTTCTAGACACCACCAGTATAAGAAGTATAATGTTATCTTCAAAACTGGGTAACCTGGATCACATGAACATTAGCCATCCACCTTATTAAACACTCTAGGGTTAGGTTAGGTTAGGTAACGTTACGTTAGGTTATGTTACGCTAACGTTAGTGTTTATTTTTAGGGTGAAATAATCATGGGCGCTAATCTTCATGTGATCCGATAATCTTTTTACACTTCGAAATATAAATCAGGTTCCAAATTCACGAAGGTTCGTACAGTGACTGAAGCAATAAGAACACGTCTAATAGATCGATTTACCACAAAACCCAAAAATTATCACCAAAATTAGCCAAAAGAAAATTATAGCATGACTAACAAGATACATTTACTCAACACATACGTGAAAGTCATCAATCAGTCAAGTCAGGACAGACGGAAACACACCCACCCCACAATGCACTCATATCACTTACAAAGAATTCAAGAATTTCCCTTATATAGAATTACCACTTTATTTCTTCTTATTACGGCGGGCCCTTGTACCTCAGCGACACAAGCTTAGGTGATTAGGACACAAGCTTAGGGAATTATTACACAAGCTTAGGTGATTAGATTAATATTACTCGCTTTAAAAAGGATTAGCATTTGATAGAGGAGTTGGATCCTTTTAATGTACAAAGACTCAAGTGACGCGACCACCTTGGTAAGGAGTCAAGAGCCTTTAGTGTAATTTAGGAAAGTGTAAATAAGTGGTTGAGTCTTAAGTGGGAGATTCGAGGAGATTCGATTGTGTGTGTGAGTGAGAGAGAGAGAGAGAGAGAGAGAGAGAGAGAGAGAGAGAGAGCACGTCATTTGTAGAAAGAGGAGGAGGAGGAGAGGAAAGATAGAAAATAAGGAGAGAAGGAAAACAAAAGGGGAGGGAGGGAAGAGGGAACGAGGGAAGGAAGGAGAGAAAGAAGGAGGGAGAGAAGAGTGAAGGAAGAGGGAAGGAGAGAGGGTGAGACACAGATTCATGTATGAGGCGATCACTGGTGACCTAAGCTCATGTTATGACCCATTAACTGGGTCTAGTACCACGAAAGGGAGGAGGAGGAGGTCGAGAAAGGGGAGGAATAGGGGTGTGAAACAGTAGGAATAAATAGGAGGTAGGGAGAGAAGTAGAGGGGTTACGTAGGGGAGGAGGAGGTGGGGGGGGAAGTAGACACCCTAGACAACAAACAACCTCACATACCCTCCCCTTATCCCACCGTTTTATATGGACCTGGATCTACGGCTATTTCATTTTTTATGGACGGGGTCAGAATCCATGACTGTCACCCCTTTGTATGAGACAGAATTAACGCCCCTTTATATGTTTACCTGTTGAACACACTAACAAGGCCAATCCCCCCTCCCCCTCCTCCTCCTCCTCCCTCCCTCCTCCCTCCTCCTCCCTCCTCCCTCCCTCCCTCCCTCCCTCCCTCTTATATACATATTAAACAAGGATGTACCCGTATATATGTGTGTGTGTAATATAACCCTGAATATCTTTACATTCCTCCATCTACGTAACACGGAAATAATAATCTATCTTTATATTTGCGGAAAAATATATGATTCTACATCTTGATTATATAAGATTCCACCTATTACTTATTTCCCTATTGTATAAACGAGGGACACTGATTGTATAACTGATACAGGAGGTAAGAATATATGGTAATTTTTCTACCCTTTATTGTGAGTTAATAATATATTTGGTCTTGTTGTCTTTGTACAGAATTATCATCTGTCTCTCTTCCTCTGTCCGGTGGAAAAGTTGAATTTAGTATTAATTTGTTTTCCCCGTATCATAATTCTACAGTTATCTGTGACTTCTGTTCCTTATTCTCTATGGGACAGATTTTAAGTATTTTTTCGCTCTCAAAATAAGGAAAAAGAATCCACAATTATTATACTTTTTTTTTTATTCTCGTACAACTTTATTTCTTTTATTGAATTTAGATAAAGAAGAATATTGATGTTTTTACTTTAGATAGACAGGTAATTAATGTCATCTAACTCAGGTGTCTTGAGTTTGGGAGTTTACTGTATATATCAGGGTTAGTTACTAGGCCGGTGTCGATACATTCCACCATATGGTACTCGTTATATTTAAGTCCCTATATTTTTATTTTTAAAAACTGAGATGAAAAATAATGGTAGTATTTAACATATCAAAGTATTCCATAATTTAGTCAGTTCTCTTCCATATATCTTTCGATGAATATTTTAATTAGTTTAAATGTTACAAATACAGTACAGGGTCATCGTAAAAGAAAGTATTTGATAGACATATAACGATTTACAATCTGGGTATTCTTATTCTATGACTGTATTAATCCTTGTAAAAAAATAGTATCAGATTATATATATATATATATATATATATATATATACAGTATATATTCCTCTTTTATATTAATTAAAATGTTCAGGTTCAAGATTTTGTTAAAGATTGTTTCAAAACTTAGTCATTTGATGTCATATAAAAGAGACGAAGTAATACACCGAAAAAAAAAGAAGAAAATTCAATACACGCAGTTGTCTTGGGCCGATTGAAATTTTACACTTTTCAAAGCAATGATGATAATAATAATAATAATAATAATAGTAGAAATAATAATAATAATAATAACCAGTAATCTTAGTTAAGAACCAAGACCCAGTGCATCTTGTCTATAACCCAGAACCAGGCTATTTTAACTTTGGTCCAGCACAAGAACATCTTATTTTAGAACCAAGAATATCTCAGTTAAGAACCGAGCAAAAGACGAGAGGTGGGGGGGGTAATATAACGACACACTATCACGAACCCGAATAATCTTCCTAAACCACACACTTAAGAAGGAGAGCATCTTAGCATATGAATCACCGAGGATCTCTGCCACAAGCACCGCCATCATTCGGGGCACGTCAACAGCTGCCAAGGGTAGAAGAAGGTAATGTAAGAAGGCGCCACTTGGGCATGCTCACCACCACACCGCTGATCCCTCGTATAAAGTCTGGGACCTCGTAAGGTAAGTGCCTCCAGCCCTTGCTTACTGCTCGTTGGCGGCCGCTAACGACCCACTCATCTAATTCAGTGAATAACCTCTAAGTACTCGCTTACGAGTGGCGAGTGGCTGAGCAGACTGGCTGGGTATGAGAGAGGGAGAGGGTGGATCAAGGCTGGTGATGTGAGCGCCCTGGTTGAGTGGGCGTCACTGGTGCGTGGTTTATTATACGCCCGTCCGCAGTGTCCCTGTTCTTGGTCACACCCCTTTTGCCGCCGACGCCGCCACTGCCACCGCCGCTGCCGGATGCTATCGTTACCGCCGCCGTCGCCGCTACATACGCAGAGCAAACGAGACACAACACAGAAAACGAACCACAAGACAAATTACCAGAGACAGCGTATGTACACAGAACGACGAAGGCATCATAAACACAAGGCATAAACAAATAGAAAAAGATGGTGACAGTAAGAGGAAAGGAAGATGGAACAGATTAAGAACTACTGAAGGAGGAACATTAACGTGAAGGGTATATAATGTGATGAAGTTTGGTGACAGCATTCTGAGGATCATCAAGTAAATTGACCTTTGAACCGACCTCGACCAGAAGGGTGGGTGGTGGTAACAGAGAGGACGGTGAGGAAATGTAAACAGAAGAGTGAAGGTAATTAATTGGAGCCTTCTGTAGCTAAAGCCTAAACGGACAGGCGAACGGAGGAACTTACTCTACAGATCAACAGAGGAACTTACTCAACAGATCAACAAACAGAGGAACTTACTCAACAGATCAACAAACAGGGGAACATACTCAACAGATCAACAAACAGAGGAACTTTCTCAACAGATCAACAAACAGAGGAACTTTCTCAACAGATCAACAAACAGGGGAACTTACTCAACAGATCAACAAACAGAGGAACTTTCTCAACAGATCAACAAACGGGGGAACTTTCTCAACAGATCAACAAACAGAGGAACTTACTCGCCTTAGTTTCGTCAAGTAACAGCAAGTGTAAACAAAAACCTTAAGTAAATGACAACGACGAAGGTGATGATGAAAATGACAGGAGAGGATGCCAGGCTGGTGATAGTAACTTATCATTTTCTTGGACCTAACCTAACCTAACCAACAATACGTAAGACGATGACGAGCCTTTGTCTGACCGGGAGACTATCTGAGCAATGCGGTTTATTATTGTTGACTTAATGGCTGTACAACATGGTCACTGAATACCAAAATGATATAGTTAATGAAGAGTAATTATAAAAGCGTGGAAATATGTCAATACTGGACCTAACACTTAAGAGACAGTGGAGAAAAACTACACCAATGAAAGGCTGTTGAGACTTTAAGCAAAAGTAGGAAGAAATCTTATGAGGGCTGAGACCCATAAGTCGACCAACAGAAGAAAAAAAACATGATTGGTATTAAAAGGCGAGACGAAGTTGAAGAAGGAAAACCTTGGAAGAATATTAAAGGTTTTATCTAACAATGAGCCATGGACTAACGTTCGTTATGTATTTGTGTACGTGTGTTGGTAATTGTACACAGGTGTAAGTGTAATAAAGAAGAAATAACCTTGAAGGAGAACAGCCGGGGTCCTCAGGCAGACTCTGGCACTTGCAGCTGAACCCTTGTCCCAGGGTTCAAAAGTGAGTTGGGGCGACGCGCTTATCATTGACGTCACAAACGTCGTACGTCAATCGCAACACATGACGTATGAACAGACACCTGCTCAGGAGCGACTTTTTCTCACCCGAAGAATTAGTTATAGGAGGAGTGTGAGGTGAGTCAGGGGTGGCGGGTGCACATCGAGTGACCCTCCCACAGCCATGGTTTATACCTGACTTTTCTGCATGGTTGGCTCGGCGAGGGTCAGTTGAGTGCTGCTACACGGAATAACAAGAAGCTGTGTATACCCCAGCCTGGCCAGGTCAGACCCAGGGCCGGCAGTAGGCCTCTTGTGTCAACATGTACCCACGCCTCGGACTCACCACAGAACAGTCAAAACTCTCCTACGATAATACCCAGATCCACACCCAGTGCTCACTGGTGCGGTGTGAAAGGTCATCCGCGTTATACTATAATCCTGGTATTCATAGTGTGAGTACAGTATGAAAGCGAGGGTTGGCGGGCAGGTCCTCAGTCAGGCACTATGCTTGTCTGGAGGTGTGAGCGGCGGCGAGGGAGAAGGAGGCTGCAGAAATATCCGCCAGACAAGGACCCACAATGCTATTATTGTGCTTGGTAATCAACAGTCGTCATCGGTAAAATACAAACGTCTTACCCTTCCAAGTACCGCGCCCCGCCCCGCCTCCCCCCCCCCGAAACACAAACACCACAACAGTGACAACTTTTTAATTAAAGCCTTGAGGCAATAAACACAGCGTGCATTCCCAGGTATTTGCTAGTGCTGGTTACACGATGTTGCGACCCGCCAACACTTACGCACCTCCGACAAGCTAGCCACCAGTCCTTGAGGGATAACAGCTTTTAATTGCAGTCTAGAGACGTGCACAAAGACGTTCCTGCTGCCTGCTCGGGGAGGACTCGCTGGCTGGTAAGGATTAGAGGATATTCTCGCTGTTAGCATTTAATTATGATCCGGAGAGGTGGGTATGATTGTACTGTCACTCAGGGGCCGCCCACCCGTCCGCCGCCGCCCACCCGTCTATCCCACCCGTCCGTTGCCGCCCACCCGTCTATCCCATACGTCCGTCGCCGCCCACTCGTCTATCCAACCCGTTTGCCACCGCCCACCCGTGTCTCCCACCTGTCCGTTGCCGCCCACTCGTCTATCCCACCTGTTTGCCGCCGCCCACCCGGTTATCCCACCCGTCCGTTGCCGCCCACTTGTCTATCACCCGCCTGCCGCCGCCCGCCGTCTACCCCACACATCCGTTGCCGCCCTTCTATCCCATCCGTCCGTCACCGCCCACCCGTTCGCGCCCACGTCTACCCACGTCCGTTGCCGCCCGTCTATCCCACCCGTCCGTCGCCGCCACGCTCGTCTATCCCACCTTTCCGTCGCTACCCACCGTCTATCCTACCCGTCCGTCACCGCCGCCCACCGTCTATCCTACCTGTCCGTCGCCACCCACCCGTCTATCCTACCCGTCCGTCACCGCCGCCCACCAGTCTATCATGTATCCATTCCTCCGCCCTACCCGCCTCCTCCTTCCACCACCTCCTTCCTTCTACCGTCATCCACCACCACCGCCTATCCTCACCTAATCACACCCTATCCATCCCCTGTCGACTCTTCACCCACCACGCATCCCGCCCGCCCGTCATCCCTTCTCCCCGCCCATTTGCCACCCAACTGACACTATTCCCCAACGTACCACCCACCCATCACACCTCCACTATTGTTTGTCACCGCCTTCGCCCACCCACCCACCCACTCACTCCGACTTCTGGTTATAACAAGAATATAAGTAAGCTTCTCTGGGGAGGGATTTTAGATGACCCTTAAAGAGAACGCTTGTAGTGACTCGTCGATAGAGAACTGTGGTTTCTGAGGTTTTTGAGAACAGCTGTACAAGACTCATTTCGAAACCGATATATAGAGAACAGGTGTACAAAAGAAAACAGGTGGTCAAGTTATTGGTTAATGGAAATGTTGTTATAGTGAGCAGTTGTAAAGTGCGAGTAGGGGAAGGTTCTTTATGACGTCATCATCATCATCATCATGACCACCACCAGCATTATCATCACGACCACCACCATCATTATCATCACGACCACCACCATCATTATCATCACGACCACCACCATCATCATCATCATCATGACCACCACCATCATTATCATCACGACCACCACCATCATCATCATCATCATGACCACCACCATCATTATCATCACGACCACCAACAATATCATCACGACCACCACCATTATCATCGCACCACCACCATCATTATCATCACGACCACCAACATCATTATTATCATCACACCACCACCATCATTATCATCACGACCACCACCATCATTATCATCAACCACCTTCACCATCATTATCATCGATGACCACCACCATCATTATTTACTGACCACCACCATCATTACATTTACTTCATAACCACCAATTAATTGCTATCACTTCACAACCACCACCATCATTATCATCACAACCACCACCATCATTATCATCACGACCACCACCATCATTATCATCACGACCACCACCATCATTATCATCACGACCACCACCATCATTATCATCACAACCACCACCATCATTATCATCACGACCACCACCATCATTATCATCACTACCACCACCATCATTATCATCACGACCACCACCATCATTATCATCACAACCACCACCATCATTATCATCACGACCACCACCATCATTATCATCACGACCACCACCATCATCATCATCATCATGACCACCACCATCATTATCATCACGACCATTAACTCCTGGGATCCCATCGAGAATTTCCTTACCTTAACCTTTCTTACCTGTTACAAAATGGCCTCATCTTTGCTCTTTTACTTCCTTAGGTCTTGCGGTTTGTGATTTTACCTCATTATTCTTGTTCTTCATTTATTGTGTGTGTGTGTGTGTGTGTGTGTGTGTGTGTGTGTGTATTTAATTGCCATAACCTACACCTCTATGTCACCTTTGAGTGCTAGGAGGTTGGTCAAATATTATTTTTTCATGGGAGACAAAAGGTATACATATTAGTTGGGTGATTTATGGCTTAGCTCTCCAATGGTATAGTAGTAGTAGTAGTAGTAGTAGTAGTAGTAGTAGAGTCCCTAGACGACTGGTGAATAATGTCTGGTGTTGGTCACTCCTAAACACTGACTCGTCTTGTACTGATTATAAGAGTTGGTTTTGTTTAGAAGCTGACAATATGTTTTCTTTTGTGATAATTATGTGTATTAGTGGTCGGAGGTTGACATAGGTGCACACACACATACATACACATACAGGCACACACACACACACACACACACACATACACACACACTACATAAATCCCTCTTACACACAGTGACCACAAGCTGCCTGTAGTAACTGTCCTCGTGTCGTTGTGGTCAAGACATTTTATTTTGGATTTAATTTGAGTCATAAATTACCGTCAGTGAGGTATAGAGCGGCGGCCATCATACCTCCGTACTCTTAACAGGTTTGGATAAGGAGTTACAACCTCTTTAAACATTGACATTTATTCTTACCTGCGTGGGATTAAGACATTATAAAACCCGCAATGTACAGAAGGAGTAAAGTCGTAGCAGAAGAAGACCCTGTCCCCCCCCCCCGGGACCCCAGCATAAGAGAAGAGGTGTAAAATTCGCTACCCCAAAAAAGTATCTATACGGAAATGTTCGATGAATTTCTAAATGAACACTGCGACTCCTGTTGTCTCAGTAGGGTTGTCAGAATCGTTCATCCGTTGTTTCATATTGTTTAACAAAAAATTCATCAAGATACTTTTTTGGGTGTGAGTTTAGTACCTGCAGAAGGAGGGGAGTGGTGGGGGGTGGGGGGGTAGAGGTGTAGGTAATTAGTGATTTAGCTCACCTTTGGTCCAAGCTCATTCACATCAGGATACACTGGTTCGATTCATGGGTGTCTAGTGGGATGGTTATGGTACACTTAGAGCTGATCACTGTACCAACACCTGCAATATGGTACACTTAGAGCTGATCACTGTACCAACACCTGCAATATGGTACACTTAGAGCTGATCACTGTACCAACACCTGCAATATGGTACACTTAGAGCTGATCACTGTACCAACACCTGCAATATGGTACACTTAGAGCTGATCACTGTACCAACACCTGCAATATGGTACCTTAGAGCTGATCACTGTACCAACACCTGCAATATGGTACACTTAGAGCTGATCACTGTACCAACACCTGCAATATGGTACACTTAGAGCTGATCACTGTACCAACACCTGCAATATGGTACACTTAGAACTGATCACTGTACCAACACCTACAATATGGTACACTTAGAGCTGATCACTGTACCAACACCTGCAATATGGTACACTTAGAGCTGATCACTGTACCAACACCTGCAATATGGTACACTTAGAGCTGATCACTGTACCAACACCTGCAATATGGTACACTTAGAGCTGATCACTGTACCAACACCTGCAATATGGTACACTTAGAGCTGATCACTGTACCAACACCTGTAATATGGTACACTTAGAGCTGATCACTGTACCAACACCTGCAATATGGTACACTTAGAGCTGATCACTGTACCAACACCTGCAATATGTGGCTGATCACTGTACCCAGCACCTGCAATATGGTACACTTAAGGCTGATGCTGTGCACCTGCAATATGGGGCTGATCACTGTGCCAGGCTGATCACTGTACCTTTAATATAGTACACTTAGAGGCTGGTCACTGTACCAGCACCTGTAATATGGTACACTTAGAGCTGATCACTGTACCAACACCTGCAATATGGTACACTTAGAGCTGATCACTGTACCAACACCTGCAATATGGTACACTTAGAGCTGATCACTGTACCAACACCTGCAATATGGTACACTTAGAGCTGATCACTGTACCAACACCTGCAATATGGTACACTTAGAGCTGATCACTGTACCAACACCTGCAATATGGTACGCTGAGAGCTGATCACTGTACCAACACCTGCAATATGGTACACTTAGAGCTGATCACTGTACCAACACCTGCATTATGGTACACTTAGAGCTGATCACTGTACCAACACCTACACTGTATCACACCTGTTATTTATCTTCATGGGTGAGTCTGTACCACCTGTAATTATCCGAACCAGCTATGACGTGAGCCAGGTAGGGATAGGTGAAGGGGAGGAGGACACAGGGAAGGTATACTAGGTGTAATTAGGTGAAGGTGTACTGTGATCACTGCTTTGAGGTGTTGCTCCCCCTCCCCACCCCCCGCCACAACACCTTGATGCTCCTGCTAGGTTATTTATCTATCGATACGTTTGTCTATTTGTCTATCGTCTGATTTTATTCCCTGTCTGTGTATCAAAATATCTAGTTGTTTGTTATTATTTACAGCCTCGTGTGTAAACAAAAAAGTAAACAAGACTCGCCTAAAACCAAACAACCAAACAAACAAACAAACAAAAACATCATTACATAAAAAAAAATTCAGTGGTATGTTATTATTCTTCCGGTCTCATATTGTACATCTATCTATCTATCTATCTATCTATCTATCTATCTATCTCCACACCTCACGAGCTATCTACTCTTCCTCTTTCATCTACTCCCTCTACCACATCTACTACTACTCCCTCTACCACATCTACTACTCCCTCTACCACATCTACTACTACTACTCCCTCTACCACATCTACTACTACTACTCCCTCTACCACATCTACTACTACTACTCCCTCTACCACATCTACTACTCCCTCTACCACATCTACTACTACTCCCTCTACCACATCTACTACTACTACTCCCTCTACCACATCTACTACTACTACTCCCTCTACCACATCTCTGCTACTACTCCCTCTACCCACATCTACTACTTCTACTCCTCTACCACATCTACTGCTACTACTCCCTCTACCACATCTACTACTACTCCTCTACCACATCTACCTTCTTTCTCCCTCTACCACATCTACTACTACTCCTCTACCACATCTACTACTACTCCCTCTACCCACATCTACTACTACTACTCCCTCTACCATCTACTACTACTCCCTCTACCACATCTACTGCTACTACTCCTCTACCCACATCTACTACTCCTCTCCACATCTACCCACTACTCCCTCTACCCACATCTACCACTACTCCTCCTACCACATCTCTACTACTCCCTCTACCACATCTACTACTACTACTCCCTCTACCACATCTACTACTACTACTCCCTCTACCATCTACTACTACTCCCTCTACCATCTACTACTACTACTCCTCTACCACATTTACTACTCCTCCTTTTACCACATCTACTACTACTACTCCCTCTACCACATCTACTGCTACTACTCCCTCTACCACATCTACTACTACTCCCTCTACCACATCTACTACTACTCCCTCTACCACATCTACTACTACTCCCTCTACCACATCTACTACTACTACTCCCTCTACCCACCACCGTCTCTACTGTATACTCCCATTATTTAATATCCTCATTATAGATACGTACTTAAGGGCTAGAGACAATCTTTACATCTATCCCTCCATCTATCCCTTTATATATCCCTCCATCTATCCCTCCATCTATCCCTCCATCTATCCCTTCATCTATCCCTCCATATATCCCTCCATCTATCCCTCCATCTATCTCTCCATCTATCCCTTCATCTATCCCTCCATCTTTCCCTCCATATATCCCTTCATCTATCCCTCCATATATCCCTCCATCTATCCCTCCATCTATCCCTCCATCTATCCCTCCATCTATATCTCCATCTCACAACTTAGGCCGCGGGTATTATGTGTGTAAGCTGTGTCGTGGTTCTTATATGCTGCAGTGGTGTGTTGGACGTTTAGTTTGGTCCAGGGTGGTTTGGAGCTAATCTAATCTAGTCTAAGCTTGCCTAATCTAACCTTGCCCAATCTAAGTTAGTCTAATCTAACCTAAGCTAATTTAACTTAAGCTAATCTAAGCTAATCTAATAGAATATAACCTAAGCTAACCTAACCTAACCAAACGTGTATGCTCACCACAGTAGTTGCTTCTCAGTGATCATTATGTAAAAAAAAAAGAATCACCATAAGTCCTCAAAGTCTTCATTATCTATTCCTATTACCTCCTGGGACCAGTTCTGTGGAGGAGATTTTACGATTCCCAGAATAAAAGACGCTGTTAAGATGTGCGGTAAATACGTCTCGGTTCACATTCCTCACATAAAACAAAATCAACTGGTAGCGGCGGCGGCGGCGGCAGGTACGAAACTTATGTAAACAGGAAAACAAATGAGCATCGGGGGATTGTTTTTTATGTATTTATATTTTTTTCTTATTTATTTATTTATTTATTTTTTTGCTTCGGTGGATAAGACATCAGATGAAAGCATTTAAGTCGAATTTGGTGAATAGTTTATAGGATCAATATTTTTTTTTGACTGTAGATAAGTATTTAAATCGCGTATGTACTTCCCAAAATATGTAAAACAAGCTAGAATTTTTCCTTATACGAAACAAAATCGCATCGGCAGGTATGGGGAAGTTACGTAAACAAAAACAATTGAGGGTTTTCATGATTGCAATTATTACCAGGAGTCTTTATCGGGGATTATCCTATTGATCTAATCATACTAATTTAATGGGATTTCTACTCCTGGATTATTCTGATTAAGCAGATAAAATTTAAATCTAGCTTCAACAATTTTCCTCTCAGCCAACCTTACACAACCCTGAACAACGAGTCGAGTTATTGTATGGTAATTTCCATTCTAATTCCAGACCACATTTAATCAGTTAATTAAAAGACTGTAAATTATATCCTTTCAAAATTCTGTACAAACTCATCATGGAACACGCACACAAATCTTGACTATAGGAACACAGTAAACTCCAGTAATAGGATGATGATACCACACTACACTATTTGGTCACACTACACTGTTTGGTCACACTCTGGTCACACTAATAAGTAAATTTTGGCCATACTAGTGACCCTCAGAAGAACTGAGTTAAATCGTATGTTTACTGTACCTCTAAAAGTACAAAATACAAAAGGAACAATAACAGCCTCCACATCCGAGACAAAATCACATCTGCAGGTACTAAAGTTACGTAAACAGGAAAACAAATGACTATCAGAGGATTTAACTTGATAAAAAAGATGGTTAGATTGCGTTTGAGAAAGTAATCTTGTTTATCTTACAAGTGACTCTCGATTGTGAGTAAAAAATAGTACAGGAGACTCTTAATTAGTTCACAACAATACGTACACCTGTTAATTTGAGATGAAAATTCAGGTGATTCTTGTTAACGAGGTAAAAAAATATAGCACTAGAGACGAGTAGATAATCAAGACATACAATAGCACAGATGACACCCAAAACACACCTGTAATTATGAGAAGGCGAGATATTACAGGTAGACTAGATTGAAAAACACTGGTGAATACATCAAGGTGTTACGAACTGATGATATATTAAAAAAAAAACCTATGATACTGATCTGTACCAAGGATGTTAAGGTGAATACTGAAGAGGTTACTGACAGCGGATGTAGGGTCATGGTGACGTATATAACATGACTGGGCAGGCGGACGGGGCAGGTCACAGGTGTATAAATCGACGTTAACAAGACCATTTACAGTTCCCTGATATATCAATAATCACAACTTGTCCTCTCTCGGGTGTCTTAAGTCTTTGTACCTGTGAGAATGTATGTGTGTGTGATTATTTTTTCTCATTAGGTAACTTGATAAACTTGTTAGTACCTTGTATGCAGTGAGTGAGGTTGGCTTTATTACTTCTAGTACAGTTTGGTCAGCTACACACGTACTGGAGGCGCTTGGTTGTTGACTAATTTACCTCTGTCTATGTGCATCTGTAATGAATTTAAGTTTGGTTTATCGTCATTTTTTTTACTATTGATTCATCTATGTACTGAGTAATATTTAAATATGGTAGTATAAAGGAAGGTTAAATTATGTTTGTTTGTGGTGTTACCCTGGCGGTGATTTATGTTGGTAGCCCTTACTGTGTTTGACGTGAAAGATTTCGAAGGCGTGAATTTGGATTTATTGTTATTCAATAGTAAGTGTAACATTTTAAAGTTAGTTGAATATAATGTAAGTAATTTTTATGTATGTTTATTTTTGTATTTTAGATGAGTAAACTGAGTAGAACTGAATACCAACGAGTGTATAAGTTTTTTTTTTTTTTTAGTAATTAAATGTCAACACATTGAGACACTGATGACGTCACGACTTGAAACGCAAGGTGCTGGACCAACGGAGAAGCTCGAGGGTGTTGATATGTTTTGCTCTATTACGGAAATAAAATACAGCGCGTTACAGAAATCAAAGTGCGTGAGTGTTTCTTTGGACATACAGTAAGTGTAATAATAAGATCATTACTAGGGTTATACATTATCATCCGTATAATACAGTAGTGTAAAGGAAGACAGGCATAATGAGTCGTTTCAAATTGACGAGACAGTCTTAGTCAGATCCATGAACCTTCAACTTGGCTTTGGTCTAGGTTGGTAGAACTGAGTCGTGTACCCGGTGTCTGTCACTCTGCTGCCGCCATTGTCGTGTTAAGTTTCCCTCTAAAATTAAGTGATTTTAAGTACTGCATAATAAAAGAAAAAGGTAAGTGCTGTACATGACAAGGTTGTGTGTTTGATCAGGTGTTTGTTGAAGTTATAGGCAGGGACATGCGGCCCAGGTGTTGTCCAGTGTCCCAGGTGTTGTCTAGTGTCCCAGGTGTTGTCCAGTGTCCCAGGTGTTGTCCAGTGTCCCAGGTGTTGTCCAGTGTCCCAGGTGTTGTCTAGTGTCCCAGGTGTTGTCCAGTGTCCCAGGTGTTGTCTAGTGTCCCAGGTGTTGCCCAGTGTCCCAGGTGTCCAGTGTCCCAGGGTTGCCCAGTGTCTCCAGGTGTGCCCAGTGTCCCAGGTGTTGTCCAGTGTCCCAGGTGTTGTCCAGTGTCCCAGGTGTTGCCCAGTGTCCCAGTTGTTGGCCAGTGTCCCAGGTGTTGTCCAGTGTCCCAGGTGTTGCCCTGCACGTGTTGTCCAGTGTCCCAGGTGTCCAGTGTCCCAGGTGTTGTCCAGTGTTCCAGGTGTTGTCCAGTGTCCCAGGTGTTGTCCAGTGTCCCAGGTGTTGTCCAGTGTCCCAGGTGTTGCCCCGTGTCCCACTTGTTGGCCAGTGTCCCAGGTGTTGTCTAGTGTACCAGGTTAGGTTAGGTTGCTTTGTCTCATCTTTCACTTGTGGTTTAGGTTAGGTTATGTCGACCAAGCGTCCCTCTTCTACCTGTCTACACCCACGTACACACACACAACACACACAATTCTCCTCTCTCTGGGTGGTTTATCACGTGACTCAGCCCACCCGGGGACCTGTGAGCCAATTATCACACGTCGTCTTGCGTTCCTGGCTGTAATTGGTTAGTAATCGTCGCTAAGTGGGTGGCATCTCGGCTGTGCTGGTAGTTATTGTGCTTTATTGTGGGGGGAGGAGGGGAAGAATTAGCCAATTGGTCCGTAAAGAATGGCGATCTCTTGCCATTTGAGGAGAACGATTTGTTTTTTATGAGAATTCTGTGGAAGTTTGTATAAAATGTAGAACCTTTGAACGATGAAGTCTTTACCAGAGTTAGGGTTAAGCTAGTTAGGGGGTGAAGTTAGTTTAGTGTTGATAATCTTAATTTGTATAGGTTTGGAGGGAGTTAGTTTAGTTTAGTTTGGAGGGAGTTAGTTTAGTTTGGAGGGAGTTAGTTTTTGTTTGGAGGAGTTAGTTTAGTTTAGTTTAGGTCAGTCTCCTATCAGTCTAGCCCATCTAATATCATCAATCTGATGCATCAGCCCATCTCATCTTGTACCAGTCAGTCATCTGATATCAGTCTAGGCCGATATTTTCAGCCCATCTGCCATTTCCACCGAGTCATCTCAGTCCCATTGGAGTTTCAAATCTCAGTCTGATGGCTCAACCCATCCAGCCCGATCATTCACCCATCTGATGCAAATCATCCGGCCCGATGCATCATCTAGAACTGATTATTCACCCATCTCAGATATCATCATCTTCATATTTCAACATCCGTCAGATGATTAGCCTTACCCTACAGATGAACACCCATCCCGTCCGATGTCTCAATCAAGACCTAGATGCCTCACTCCAGTCTCGATGTTTCAGTCTAGCCCGATTATCAGTCATCCTATTCATTTCACCATCTCGATGGAATTCAGCCCAGCCTCCACCTGATTTTCATCCTTACCAGATGGTCATCCTCTCGATGGTCAAATTACCCCCACTGGGATGGTCAGTCTTAGCCCTTATTCCATTCTGAGTCCCATCTGCTGATGGTCATCCACTGGCACACCACCTGGATGGCCAGCTCACCCTGCCTGATGCACAGCCAACCAGGCCAGATGGTTCAACCCAGCCTCGAGGACTCAGCCAGTCAGCCCCACCGATATTAGCCTAGCTCCACTCATCCATCTGATGCACTAGCCCATATACCTCAGCCCAGCTCCAGCCCCAGATGGTCCCGTCACTAGCCCAGCCCAGATGGTCAGCCCAGCCCACCCAGATGGTCAGCCCACTCAGCCCAGCCCGATGGTCACCAGCCCAGCCCGATGGTCAGCCCAGCCCAGCCCTGGGAGCCACTCAGCCTAAGCCTGATGACCTTAGCCCAGCCCACCACTGACCCGCACTCCACATGTTGTTTAGATTGGGAAAATAATTAGTTTAGTATTACTGCTATTTATAACTATTAAGGTTAAATGCTTGATTGTTCCTGCTTACACATCAGTTCGATTTGTGATAACGATTACTTATTTTATTTGGAGGAAATAAACCACGATCAGGGAAGCTTGGGGTTTGATAATTAATGAAAAAAAAATACTATTGTTGTTATTGTAAGTTAATGATCAGAAAGTTAAAGCTGTAAGATAATTAACAGTAGCTAATTTTTATCTTTTTTTTTCCAGGTGCGGATGAAAAGCTCCTACAAGTACAGCAACACACCACACCTCCAGGTACGACTAAACTTACCTTTATCCTTAATTAATTATTGCTACTTTTAACATATTTGCGGAGTCTTGTGTGTGTACCAACCTCAGACATTACTCCCCCCCTCGGGTCATCTGAAAATTAGTATCCAACTAGATTATTTCACCTGATTAAACTCTTATTACCTTCGGGGTTAGGTTAGGTTAGGTTTAGGTTTAGGTTAGCCATCGATAAAGCTACGTGTGTTTTGTTTACATTGTGGGTGGCGGTCAAGACAATGTTATGTTCGGTGGTCGTCTTACCGGCATGACCATAATTTGATTTTTAAAAGTATCATCTACTTAATTACTTATAAAGACTTTTTTTAAGTTACTTTATTGTTAGTACTTATTAGAATGTTTTATCAGATTAATTAATGAAAATGTTACTTGTCATGCTAATCTAGTTGAAGATTATTGTTTTAGTTTTGTTTTATATTCTGCTGTAAAACCTAACCTAACCGTTTGTCAGTGTATATATTGTTAATCAAGAGACACCATTGAAAATAACGTTGAATTAATATAGCTCTGCCAGCTGCTATATTTTCTCTAGGGTGTGGGAAGTATTTTGGGATATTTATTATGCCTCTTAAATACCTACAATGTTTTTTTTTTCTACACACATCTTCCCAAGTCCTCATCTGTATTACTGGTGGCGGGCGACAGGAGTACCAACCAATCCGTTGTTTTGAGGTGAATTTTGGGGGGGAATTTCCTGCCGCATCTGACATTTTACGCACGTTCGGATCCCTTTCCTTCCCTCACCTTCTATACCACCCGGTGTGGGGACGTGGGTTTGTCGGAAATAAAGTCCACAGGAAAAAAGTCACATGACTTGTACACATTGACAACACAATATATATATGATGGCATTGCACGTGGGGTAGAGTTAGGTTAGGTTTTTTCCGTGCCTTTTATGTGACTTTTCTTGTGACCTTTTTTCCCACAACCATGGTTAGCCAGTGCAGCTGGCGGGTATCCGGTTCCGGATTATCCCTTGATCACTGCAACTCGTTAACCCAGGTGGATGTTGTGTTGGCGACAGCTTCTACACCTTAAACAAATTCACGCCTAGGTGCCTTGGCCAGCCATCCTCGTTACACGGGTGGCAACCATTATATATAGTGTCATAGCAAAAATGTTCTAGTAATATTTCTTGATATTATTTTTTATATATTTTTTTAATATTCTTCCATTGATATTATTTCAATATTTTTTCATAAGTTTCGTTTAGTTGTAATGTTAAGTAATTTTGTTTAGTAATATATTAGTGATATTTTCTTAGTTATGGTAATATTTCGGTAAAAGTCATAGTTATATTATGTTCGTCGTAGTCTTTCAGTAGTTACCTCTAACAACAGTCATCAGGTGATTTTTTTTAGTGATATTCTGGTATTAATCTTTTCGTGGTTCTTTTTGGAATGTAATATTTCATTATCTTTTGATACGAATATTTCAGTAATATTCTTTCAGCGTGTTTCTGTCATCAATATTTTTCAAAATAGTTTTGTGGCCAAAATAATTCAGTAACTTAATTTCAGTAATATAATTTTAGTGTTATTTTTATATAGTTTCAGTAATATTCCCTCTGGTATATTATTTCAGTGCTATTCTTACTGATGTAATATTTCAGTAATATCAGTAATAACTCAGGGTGGGTGGGTGAGTGACTGTGTTGGGGCTCTAAGCCAATAACCCTTATTTTAAATAATTTAGGACCACTGGTTAAGGTTTCAACTCCCCGCATATATTAACCAGTCAAATATATATATAGATAAAATTTTAAGATGTTTGTGTGGTGGGGGGAGTTATATGTGGTGTGTGGTGGTAAATCAGTTGTATTGTTAAATAATTCAGGACCACTGAGGTTTGGGGGAGGAGGAAGGGGGGTCCGTGAGTGTGTCGTGCGTATGTTAGTTAGGGACGTTTTAATGGTGTGTGTGTAGGTGTGATGTTTGGTGTTTTGAACTGAAATTGTGATGTAAAAAAAAACACGTAATTGGATGTTTTTTTTTGTGTTTGTGTCGTGAATATGTTCTAATTTATATAGGACTGGGTGGTCGAGCTTGAGGATCTAAATGTCTGTTTTATTTCTTAATTTAGGGATGAGAGAGAGAGAAAAGAGAGAGAGAGAGAGAGGAGAGAGAGTATAGGAGTGAGTGTATTTATGCAGAAAAACCCACCACATAATTTCATAAGTTATTCAGGACCCCTGGGTGTGGAGGGATGGGTGTTTGTGTGTTGTGGTTGTGTAAATTCGTTTGGGATATGTTGGTGGGCGGGCGTGTGTGTGTGTGTGTGTGTGTGTGTGATTTTTCTCAGGATTTTGTGCTGGGAGAATTTTTTGGTTTTCACAAAAAAATCCATGACTTTAAACAGGTGGAAAAATTGGTATGTTGAGGAAAGGTAAACAATCCCCCCCACACAAACACACACACACACACACACACACACACACACACACACTCCAGCTTTAAATTTATATGACAATTTAAATTCTCACTAACATAAATAATTATTAGGTTAAGTTAGGTTAGGTTACGTTACACTTTGCTTATTATGTCCTGTGTTGCCAAGTAAGTGAGGTCAGTACCGTGGGTGAGATGGCTTGGTTGATCTGTGGGTGTCTGATTGGTACTGGGAGAGAGAGAGAGAGAGAGCATAAAAAACTGAAAAATAGATAACGAGAGCGAAATATATACAGTATACAACAAGTGAGAATGTATACATGTAAACACACACATATACACAGAAACTCACTAACACCAACCCACTACACTACACCACTACACTACACCACTACACTACACCACTACACTACACCACTACACCACTACACTACACCACTACACTACACCACTACACTACACCACTACACTACACGCAATCCTCTCTTATTGCCTTTATGCAAATGACCCCAAGGATCTAAAACAGCGCGTCTATACTTGACATCGTTACGGCGTCGGGGATAAAGAAGATGTGAAATAATTTTTATTGCTGCCCCGGACTTCATATAGGCCCGTTAAAGTCGGCGAATGTGAAGTACTTGCCTCACCATTCCTGTCGAGGCGGGACTCACCACTCATAAGATTTAATAAAGACGAAGGGACCAAGTTTAGGAGGTTAGGTTGAAATGTGTGAGTCTTATTTTCTTCCTTGTTATTGTTCTTCTTGTTCTGCGTATTGTTCTTCTTCTTGTTCTGCGTCTTGTTGTTGTTCTTGTTCTACGTCTTGTTTTGCATCCTCTTTTTTTCTTGTTCTGTGTCTTGTTCTTCTTGTTTTGCGTCATCTTGTTCTGGTTGTTCTTCTTGATCTTCTCCTTCACTCTCCTTCCTTTCCCTCTCCATTATGCCCACTGTGTGATGGAGAGGGAGGGTATGTGGGGTGTGGGAGGGAAGGTGAGGAGGAGAAAGAGGGCGGGAGAGAATGGGATGGAGTGAAAGAATGAGGGAGAGAGAGGGAGGAAGGGGGTGTATGGATGTAGGTAGGAGGGGGAGGAGCTGAGAAAAAAAGAGGGAGGGTTAAGAATGAAGGAGCGAATGGGAAAGTACTGTTATGGAAAGGAAGAGAGACAGAGGGTGTGTGATGTAAAAGAGTGGGGAGGGGGGGGGGATTGTGAAAAGGATTCAAGTAGGATGAGAGGGATCGTGGGTAAGTCGTGGTTAGGGGAGTGAAGGGTGGTCTGGGGTGTTGGTGGGGTTTAAAGGGCTATAGATTTGGTGTGAGGATTGCGAAGGGTGATGGAAGGAACTTGTGTGGGGTGAGGGGTGTGGGGGGGTTGTAGTGAGCGGTGAGGGTGTGGGAGCTAAGTGGTGGACGGTGAGGGTATGGGAGCTGGGTGGTGGGCGTGGGCACTGGGTGGTGGGGTGGGTGGTGGTGGTGGTGGGGGTGGGGTGACCCCCAGCAGCTAGGGCCGGGCCAGCCGACCATCTGACTGCATGTTACTGCCTTGATAGACGACCCTGCCCTGGGGGTGCTGGTGGGGGGGAGGAGGCTGCTGTTGGAGAAGGAAGCTGAGGGGGAGGAGGTGCTGGTGGCGGGGAGGAGGTGCTGGTGGTGGGGGAGGGGTGCTGGTGGCGGAGAAGGAGGCTGCTGTTGGCGGAAGGGGTGCTGGTGGCGGGGGAGGAGGTGCTGGTGGCGGGGAGGAGGTGCTGGTGGCGGGGAGGGGTGAGCTGGTGGCGGGGGAGGAGGTGCTGGTGGCGGGGAGGTGCTGGTAGGGGGGAGGGGTGCTGGTGGCGGGGAGGAGGTGCTGGTAGGGTAAGGTGCTAGGAGAAGGGAGGAGGAGGAGGGTGCTGATGACGAGGGGAAAGTGGTGCTGGGGGCAGGACAGGTGGTGTTGGGGCATGCAGACACTCCTACTCCCTCCTGTTGACGTGTTGTACACAGTTCACTCGACGCCTAAGGGAAAACTATTGAAGAAAAATACTGTTTTAAGTGATGCCCATAACCATTTAATCTGGCATGAAGTATTTTGAATATTTATTTACTTATACTTTTTTAATTAACCTTATAGTTTTCCAGTCAGGTATTCATAAAAAAAAATCAAATAAAAAATAAAAATATAAACCTTTAAATTTTTGGTAAATTAAATTCGAGAAAAAAATGTTTTCAGTGCTTAGGTCTCTAATGACGTCACACGAGGGAGGATGAGAGGTAGGGAGAGTGACTTCACATATCTACACCCTGCTCAGTACGCTTCAGGTCTTGCTTGATAAGATACTACTGGACAGGCACTGGGAGCAAAGCGAGCAAATTAAGAAATAACTCTAATGATATCAAGGCGAGGTAGTGTTATGACCCTCGTCCACCTCCATCATGTTTTATGGCTTCAGTCTCAATAGTTAGAGATAATCATAATAAAACTGTCTAAATTAAGATCAAACATTTAAGTTAATGATAATAAATTACAGTAACTAATTCATTTAGTTTTTCGTAAGCCATAAGTTATTGGGGGGAAAATATGCAGTCAGGTGGAGGAGGAGGAGCAAGAGAAGGAACAGGTGGAGCAGTAGGTGGTGGAGGAGGAGGTAGAGAAGGAGGAGGAGCAGGAGGAGGAACAGGTGGAGCAGTAGGTGGTGGAGGAGGAGGTAGAGAAGGAGGAGGAGCAGGAGGAGGAACAGGTGGAGCAGTAGGAGGAAACAACAGGAGGTAGAGAAGGAGGAGGAGCAAGGAACAGTGGGAGGAAACAACAACAGAAGTAAAAAAACAATCAAAACAACTAAAAACGTACAATAAAACTACTCAATGAAACCAGAAAAAAAATATTTATCCTTTTTTTTATTTCTCGTATTATATTTATCCTCCCGTAATATTTTTTTGTCTTTTTGACATTTTTGTCTTTTTCTTCATTTTTTTAATGTTTTGCCTTTTTTGTCGACTTTTTCTAATATTTTGGACTAATATCTTGGCCTTTTTTTATTATCTTGGCCTTTTTTCCTAATATCATAGACCCCTTTCAAATATCTTGGCCCTTTTGTCTAATATCTGGCCTTTTTGTCTCATACCTTGGCCTTTTTTTTATCTAATACCTCCGCGTTTTACTTATCTTGTAACGTCGCCTGTTCCTCACACTCCTTGTCCGTGTCTTGGCACCTGGACGCGCCTGAGTTGTCGCCGCTGCTCATACGGTATTCTGAGGACCCCGCCACACGTCAGCCTCGCCTCCCACCATTGATGTAAACAAACATTGAATTTTCATCTTCGATTTTTTTTTATGTATTCTTATTGAGTCTTGTCTCATACGTTCATTCTCTGAGGTTTTAATTTTTTGTTTTTGTTTGTCTTTATAGTTTGTCTTTATTCTTTTGTTTTTGTGATTATCTTTACACTTTATCGTTTATACTGTACTCAATATCTTCTTTTGTTTCTATAATCATATAATACTCTTTTTCGCCCATGCTCTTGATCGTCTTTGGTTTCTCTAATCGTCCATACTCCCTATCGTTTATACTCTTGGTCGTCTTTTGTTTTCTGACCATCCATACTTCTTATCGTTTATACTCTTGGTCGTCTTTTGTTTTCTGACCATCCATACTCCTTATCGTCTATACGCTTGATCGTCTTTTGTTTCTCTAATAATCTATAGTTTGTCAATAGTCAATATACCAGGTTATCAGATGAAACCACACTGCACCTGTCTTAAGTCACACTCGAGGCTAATACTTGATTACTGGACTGTATATATGATAGAGAAAGAGTATTTTCTTTAAAGTAGTACTCGAAAGGTTCAAGTCTAGTTATTAATTGTTTATTTTTTCACTTTTATAGATTAAATATTATGAAACGTGTTGCCGCCTCCTTTCTTTTTACTTTGTCTCTTCCTCTTACCCTCCTATCCTTCTTCCATTTTTTTTCCTACTTTTCCTCCCCTTATCTCCTCTCCCTTTCTCTCTTACTCCTTGCTACTCTACTCTTTACTCACACTGTTGACCATCCGTTCAGACTAGCCATAATAATAATAATAATAATAGTCTGATTTATTAAGTACAATGATTCTATGATTCTGACAGTAAGTGAAATTTATTGTTATTATTATTAGTTGTTATGTTGCGGTTTTATTATTGTTATTGATGTTGTGGCTATTGTTTATTATATCCATCAATTTACAGTACACACTCACTACCAGAAGCACTCGAGTTGTGATTCATGCACAGAATAAAATAGATTCACACACACACACACACACACACACGATTATATATGCATACATAACATTAGCACAGAGTCTCTTTTTAACAATCGGTACCGTCATCTTTTACACCAGATTTTCATAACATCACACTTTCCCTGACGTCTGTGTTACCTGTAGCCCCCATGAACTGTATGTTTACCCTATTAAAAAGATGATTATTACCTCGTCCCTGGCGCTCCGGGTTTTAACTCTCCCGAAATTATTACATCTCCGACCCATTATACTAACACTCTGTCCCTAGCAAGCACAACACCCGCACCTCGCTCTCCTCGTGGTCGAAAGTCTTATGTGTTTTGGTGGGGATAGTGAGCGCCTGGGTTGTGGGGCTGTGAGCGGAGGGTAGGGTGGGATGGGTGTTGGTGGGAGGGAGGGAAGGAAGGAAGGAGGAGGGAGGGAGGAGGGAGGAGGGAAGAAGAGGAGGAGGAGGAGGAGAGGTCCCACTGAGGAGATAGAATCTTCCCCCGTGTAGATCCCTTGTTCTTAACGTGTGGGAACTCATTTTGTTTTTAATCACGGGTGAACCAGGATCATCCTTGATAGTGTCACTCTCTCTCTCTCTCTCCTTCTTTCTACATGTCTGTCTGTTTTCAATAAACTTCCCTTGACCCCTTAAATAAACTCGCCTTAAATAAACTCACCTTAAATAAACTCCCCTTAAATAAACTCCCCTTAAATAAACTCCCCTTAAATAAACTCCCCTTAAATAAACTCCCCTTAAATAAACTCGCCTTAAATAAACTCACCTTAAATAAACTCCCTCTCCCTACCTTACCCACAGGTCATTTAGGTAAGGGCAGGTGGGTTTAATCTCCCTCAATTTGCATGGTAATTGTCTCTCACTTCAACCTAACGTTATCAGGGCCTCTGTTGTCCTTTGTCACGCTAGCAACAGTCTCATGGCAGTTGGGTACCTAACAGCGTGGGTGGGTGAGAGGATGGATGGATGTGTGGATGGGCGGGGGGTTATGATGTTATGACAGAACATGACAGCCTGGTTATGTGCTCAATGGCAATACATGACAGTTCTTGTATGACACCTCGTTTATGACAGGCTATTGCGTGATAAGTCTTGTATAACAGTCCATTTATGACAGTTAGTGTATGACAGCTCTAAAATGACTGTCAATATATATAAAGTCTGTTGCACATGGCATTCCTTTCATGACAGTATATGCATGACAGGTGCTGCTTTATGTATGACAGCTTGTAGCGCGACAGCTGAGGCAGACAGGTGGTGGTAGCTGATAGCAAGCCTGAACTGGAGGGTGTTGGAGGCCAGAGGAGGGGTGTAGGAGGTGTTCTGAGGGGTGGAGGCCAGAGGGAGGGTGTAGGAGGGTGTTCTGAGGTGTTGGAGGCCAGAGGGAGGGGTGTGAGAGGGTGTTCTGAGGTGTTGGAGGCCAGAGGGAGGGTGTAGGAGGGTGTTCTGAGGTGTTGGAGGCCAGAGGGAGGGTGTAGGAGGGTGTTCTGAGGTGTTGGAGGCCAGAGGGAGGGTAGGGAGGGTGTTCTGAGGTACTGAGAGCGAGGGGAGAGGGGAGGGTGTTCTGAGGTGTTGGATGACATGGGGAAGGTGTAGGAGGGGTGTTGAGAGGTACTGAGAGCGAGGGGGAAGGTGTAGGGAGGGTGCTAGAGGCTATGGTGAGGTGTAAGGAGGTTTTGGAGGTCCAGAGGTGTGCGAGTCAGGTGTGTGTGTGCGTGTGTGTGTGAGTGAAGGTGTGTGTGTGTGTGAGGTGTGTGTGTGTGTGTGTGTGGTGAAGGTGTGTGTGTGTGGTGAAGGTGTGTGTGTGTGTGTGGTGTGTGTGTGTGTGTGTCGGGTCTGCCTTGGGGACATTGCACAAGCGCCCCTGACAGCTAAATGAACGCTTGTCCAACTTTATCCTGCATGTCCTCCTAACTGCCACCCCCAGCCCCGAGGACCCACAGAGGTCCTTACTGTGTTGGTCTCTACCTCCGGGTTGTCACGGGTTACTGGACAAGAGGAGGCTTTGGTACATCTTGTTGGTGTGTAGTGTAACCTCCATTTAACGTATATACGAATTTAATGAATATAGTCCGTTAGATAGGTGGGGGGGGTCACATCAAGGATCTCGATTTAACGGACTTTCTTCTCCATATCTAAAGAACTTCCTCGATTTAACGGACTTTCTTCTCCATATCTAAAGGACCTCCTCGATTTAACGGACTTTCTTCTCCATATCTAAAGGACCTCCTTGATTTAACGGATTTTCTTCTCTATTTAGTCCGTTAGATGGATGATTTACTGTATACAGGAGTTTCTGCCTTTAGTTCAGCTTAGTATTATGTATTGGGGAGGCTATAGTTGGGTTGGGTTGGGTTGGGTTGGTGTTGGGTTGGTTGGTGTTGGGTTGGGTTGGTGTTGGGTTGGGTTGGTTGGGTTGTGAGTTTGGTTTTGGGTTGGGTTAAGTTGTGAGTTAGGTTTTGGGTTGAGTTGGGTTTTAAATTAGGTTGGTTTCGGGTTGGGTTGGGTTGGGTATGGTTATGTTTTGGGTTGGTTGGGTTGGGTTGGTTGGGTTGGGTTGGGTTGGGTTGGTTGGTTGAGTTGATTGGTTGGGTTGGGTTGGGTTGGGTTGGTTGGGTTGGGTTGGGTTAGTTGTTGGGTTGGGTTGGGTTGGGTATGGTTATGTTTGGGTTGGGTTGGTTGGGTTGGGTTGGGTTGGGTTGGGTTGGGTTGGGTTGGGTTGGGTTGGGTTGGGTTGAGTTGTTGGGTTGGGTATGGTTATGTTTGGTTGGGTTGGGTTGGGTTGGTTGGGTTGGGTTGGGTTGGGTTGGTATGGTTATGTTTTGGGTTGGGTTGGGATTTGGGTTGGGTTGGGATTGGGATTGGGTTAGGTTGGGTTGGACTGGGTTAGAGTTGGGATTAGAATTTAGGTTGGAGTTGGGTTGGTTTGGTTTTGGGTTGAGTTGAGTTGGGTTTTAAATTAGGTTGGGTTGGGTTGAGTTGGGTTGGGTTGGGCTTACCTTGGAAACTCTACAGAAAACTATAATGCCACTCACTACCTCAGGAGCTCCTTGATTTTTTTTTTTTTTTTTACCTTTCAAGTTTTTCATCATTCATTATTTGGTTGTTTTTAATACGATTATTATAGACGCTGTATGGTGTAAATTATATGTATATAGTGTACGCGTTATTTTCACCGATACTTTTTTTCTATATTATAATGTTCAACGAGTATTATAGCCAGGGATACTTTAGTTTTTATTCTAATTCTATATAGACTTTGCTTTTTATATAATCATTTATTTTTTTTATTCTAGTAACTAATTTGATTTTTTAAAACATTATTATTTACATTGTGGTTTAATATTTGGTTTATTTTTACACGTTCATTATTTGTTTGTGAGTGTAATCATCATGGTTCTCTCTCTCTCTCTCTCTCTCTCTCTCTCTCTCATCGTCGGTCACTGAGCAGTAAACCCGGGAATTATTAAACCTCCACATACCAGGAGGCAGTAATGAAGAGCCGTAGCTTACCTCCTAACAACCCACCTGCCAGTTTATAGTCGAGTGCTTTGAACGAGCTCGTTAGCCATGATTGTTTGTAGGGGTGTAAACAGTGTAGTTGGCATTTAAAATTCTAAATTAGTCGTTGATTAAAAAACAAAAAATGTCGGCAAGTGGGATGTTATATTGTACGTGTAAGTTTGAGGTATGGTTTGTCACGTGCAGATAACGGTTTAGTTTTAGCAGATAACCAGTGTCTTCCGTGCCTGGTTTTACGTGCAGATAGCCAGTCACTTATATAACTCTCACGTGCAGATAACCGCTTTTGATCATGGCACTTTTTTACGTGCAGATAGCCAGTGTCTTTCGTGCCTGGTTTTACGTACAGATAGCCATTGTCTTCCGTGCCTGGTTTTACGTACAGATAGCCAGTGTCTTCCGTGCCTGGTTTTACGTACAGATAGCCATTGTCTTCCGTGCCTGGTTTTACGTACAGATAGCCATTGTCTTCCGTGCCTGGTTTTACGTACAGATAGCCAGTGTCTTCCGTGCCTGGTTTTACGTACAGATAGCCAGTGTCTTCCGTGCCTGGTTTTACGTACAGATAGCCAGTCACTTATATAACTCTCACGTGCAGGTAACCTCTTTTGATCATGGCATTTTTTTTATACGTGCAGATAATCATTGGTTCGTATATCACCTCTTAACATGCGGATAAACCATTGCTTATTTACTAACATCATGTCATCACCCGCGTACAAATAGCCACAATCTCGCCTAACAAACATCTAGGTACAGAGAGCCAATAACCCCGTCAATACTCGGGTACAGATGGTCGCTGTTACACCAGTACGTACAGTCTCTGAGGTGCGGATTTGGCCACTGTGTTCCTTACCTGAGAACCACCCGGGCAGGTAAACATTCTCTCTCTCTCTCTCTCTCTCGA
Organism: Homarus americanus; assembly: GCF_018991925.1. Taxonomy (NCBI): domain Eukaryota; kingdom Metazoa; phylum Arthropoda; class Malacostraca; order Decapoda; family Nephropidae; genus Homarus; species Homarus americanus. The sequence goes on from NW_024735038.1 coordinate 246,518, forward strand.
TATTCGCCCTATTCTCCATTTGCCTCTCCTCCTCCTCCCTATTTACCTCTCCTCCTCCTCCCTATTTACCTCTCCTCCTCCCCATTTACTTCTCTTCCCCACTACCCCCATTACTTCACCTCCCCATTACTTCACCTCCCCATTACTTCACCTCCCCATTACTTCACCACTCCTCAAGCAACTCATCACTTTATGACGGTCACTCATCGTCTGGAATGGTACTAAAACCCAAAATCAATTCCCCTTCTTTGAATACGTTTCTAGATAACTGATACTTAAGCCCACACAAGGGGAGAGAGGGGGAAGGGAGGGGGAGTGGGACAGGATGGGGGAGAGAAAGAAGAAGGAGGGGGATAAAAGAAAACAGGAGGGACAGAGAAAGGGAGAAGACAAGGGGGGTGGAGATGGGGAGGGCTTGTCGTGGTTAGGGGGGGCAGAGTATAGCTGGGGGAGGAAGGGGGGGTTACGGTGCAGCCCCTTCCAAGTTCCATCCAATATGTCGTTTCGGGTATACTAAACATGAGGGGAGGGAGGGAGGGGAGAAATGACCCATGCAAGGTCCTGTTCAAATACTGTGATCGTGTCTGTGGGGGGAGGGAGTGGCTGGCTGGTTGGCTGTCTGTTAGGTTAGATGGCTGTTTTGTCTGCCTCTGTGTCTGTCTGTTTATCGTTCTGTTACATGAGCAGTTGGTTGTTAAGAGGTTGTTTCCTTGTGACTTAGTACCATGTGGAGTGGTGGTGTTCGGTCAGCCAGTCAATTAATCAGTCATTTAATCTGCCAGTCAATATGAATAAAATCTAAAATAATTTATAAAAATACAGCAAAGCGAAAATAAATTTAATATAACATATACCTGAATATATTATAATAAATACAGTATAAATTAATGACTAACACACACACACACACACTGAATATATAAATAAATAAATGGGTTGAGAATTACGGCCGTGGAATTCCTAAGATGATAATGTAAATGCTGCTGTTATATTCCGATAAAAAATTTCAATCAAGGTCTTGGAGTCTTTTTTTTTTCCATCTGTGCTGAGAGTTCATTGTGTGTTTATCTCTCTATTCCTGAGTGTTATTCTTGTTGATCTGTTAGGCAAGTAGTTTAGGACGAGGGGTCATCTGGGTTGAGGTTAGTTTGTGTGAGGTTTTGAAGTGTTTACCAATGTTTACCATCTCGATGAGGAGAGGGTGTGTGTGTGTGTGTCATTACTCAGGCACTGTTGGAGGGTCATTACTAAGGCACTGTTGGAGGGTCATTACTCAGGCACTGTTGGAGGGTCATTACTCAGGCACTGTTGGAGGGTCATTACTCAGGCACTGTTGGAGGTCAATACTCCAGGCACTGTTGGAGGAGGTCATTACTCAGGCACTGTTGGAGGTCATTACTCAGGCACTGTTGGAGGTCGTCTCAGGCACTGTTGGGAGGTCGTACTCAGGCACTGTTGGTGGAGTCGTGAGGCACTGTTGGAGGGTCCTTTACTGAGGCACTGTTGGTTGGAGGTCATTACTCCAGGCACTGTTGGAGGTCGTACTCAGGCACTGTTGGAGGTCATTACTGAGGCACTGTTGGAGGTCCTTTACTGAGGCACTGTTGGTTGGGAGGTCATTACTCCAGGCACTGTTGGAGGGTCATTACTCAGAGGCTGTTGGAGGGTCATTACTCAGGCACTGTTGGAGGTCATTACTAAGGCACTGTTGGAGGTCATTACTCAGGCACTGTTGGAGGTCATTACTCAGGCACTGTTGGTGGGTCATTACTCAGAGCACTGTTGGTGGGAGTCATTACTCCAGGCACTGTTGGAGGTCATTACTGAGGCACTGTTGGTTGGAGGGTCATTACTAAGGCACTGTTGGAGGTCATTACTCAGGCACTGTTGAGGTCATTACTCAGGCACTGTTGGAGGTCATTACTAAGGCACTGTTGGTGGGAGGTCATTACTAAGGCACTGTTGGTGGGAGGGTCCATTACTAAGGCACTGTTGGTGGGAGGTCATTACTCAGGCACTGTTGGAGGTCCATTACTCAGGCACTGTTGGAGGGTCATTACTAGGCACTGTTGGTGGGAGGTCATTACTGAGGTACTGTTGGAGGGGGTCATTACTGAGAGGCACTGTTGTTGGTGGGAGGGTCATTACTAAGGCACTGTTGGTGGGAGGTCATTACTGAGGCGCTTGTTGGAGGGTCATTACTCAGGCACTGTTGGAGGGTCATTACTAAGGCACTGTTGGTGGGAGGGTCATTACTGAGGCACTGTTGGAGGGTCATTACTGAGGCACTGTTGGTGGGAGAGTCATTATTGAGGCACTGTTGGAGGGTCATTACTCAGGCACTGTTGGAGGGTCATTACTGAGGCACTGTTGGAGGGTCATTACTGAGGCACTGTTGGAGGGTCATTACTCAGGCACTGTTGGAGGGTCATTACTCAGGCACTGTTGGAGGGTCATTAATAAGGCACTATAGGTACAATGGCCTCGTACACTCAACATGTCCACTCCCAGTCTCGTATGATATTGTCTTAACGTGTCCAGTGTTGAGGAAATTTACATATATACGTTTAAAATCATCCACTTCGAACAAATTCACTGTGTCTGTCTGTCTGTCTGTCTGTCTGTCTGTCTTTGTCTGTAGTATATTTTTAGTCTTTTGGTTTTTTCATGAATGCTCAAAGACACACAAGTAAAATTTCTCCTCTCTAAGTGGACTTGTATAAATAATCAGGTTGGTTCCTTTATGCTTGAAGACCAAAACGGTGACGAAATTACTCTTGAGACTCTTCACTAAATACACTCTTTATCATTCCCAGTTATAAAAATAAACGCGCGAACCTCCGACCGCCCGAAACTCAATCTTTAAATAATAGTGAAGACAAATGGAGGAAGTTCATACGTGAGTTGGTTTAGTTTTTAGTTACACGGAGGCAAGTGTTGACATGCATAAACGTTCCCCGTCTGATTCTGAATATGCTAATGGAACTGTGCCACTCCTGTATGTGGGGTTATCTTGATGGGTGTGGGGGCGTGTGAGGGTTAGTGGGGGAGGGTGGGGGGCTTTGTGGGGGGGATATCTGTGTTGGGTGGGAGGGTTTGGGTGTGTGTGGGGGTGTAGGTGTGTGTGTCTGGGTGTGACAACATGGTGTAAAGGAGAGTTATAGTGCTTGGGTTTTGGGGAGTTTACTTTAAATATGACATAGTGGCGTTATTTGGGTTCACTAGTCCATGGGTGATGGCCCTTTGGTACCTTTAGGGTTTTAAGGCAAGGACCTGACTGAAATTTTAGGTCAAGGAATTTTTTTTTACAACACCTGTGGTATACATAAAGGTTTTAGGGCAAATACCTGTATGAAATTAAGGGCCAGTATTACTTACCTGTCATTGGGATAATAAGACTTCAGGCCTTTATACTGAATTCTAAGGTGGGAGCAGGAGGGGGGGGGTCAGGGGTTTCAGGGCCTGTGTAGCTGACTACAAGAGTCCAGCAGGGAGGTCAGAACCCTGTTAACTCCCTTCAAGTTTTCTGATGGGGGCGGCATGAAGGCTTGACGGGTCATAGCAGAGTTTGGGGCAGGCGGGGATAAGATGGCTCAACAGGGAGTTTTTTTTTGGGGGGGGGGGGCACTGTGGGGGCAAGTTGGGTCATGGGAAGCTAGGGACAGGTTGGATCACACGCAGTTTAGGGCAGTGAAAGGCACGATGAGCCATTCAGAGATTAAGGTACGGCGAGTTAAAGAGATTTCGGGGCATTGTGAAGTCTGAAGGGTCACTTTTGGGGCACGAGGGGCAAGACTAACAGATCATAGAGAGTTTGGGGCAGGATGGAACACGCAGTAGGAGTTTGGGGCATTAAAACCTTGCGAACAATAGTGAGTTTTGGGAGCACTGGGTCTGTCCTGACAACCTATAGAGACTTTGGGGGCACCTTGCCATGGCGTAGGGAGACTAAAAGGGGCACGGCACGGCAAGGAAGGGGAGGACAGGGCAGGGCAAGATAAGGGCAAAGAAGGAAGGAGGCAGGTAGATAGGCAGGCAGGCAGGTAGGTAGGTAGGTTCTGAGAGCCCCCTCGTAGCGGGAAGCAGCCTAGCATGGGGTCAGCTCATTTGGAAAGGGAGGGTTTTGTGGGGTGAATATGAATGTAAAAACGGCACCTCCGTTCTGATGCTGTTTATATGTTTGGGTTCAGGTGAATGATGACACCCACCAACCCCCCTCCCCCCTCACCCCCTCCCACCCCTCACCCACCTCCCACCCCTCACCCCCTCTCCCACCCCTCACCCCCTCTCCCACCCCCTGACCCCTCTTTAATCTCCGTAGTTGGTGGTCGGGAGCCTCCACTTGCCTGAGCCTCCACTTACTTGACCCTCCACCTATTTATTTATCATTTTACTTATTAGCCGTTCGGGTGGTTGGTTACCTTGTGGTGGACTTGATTAATTTTGACCTGTGTTAGTAAGGTCACACTGGATAACACCCTTCTCACATGTGTCAGGGCCAAGTAGGACTCGAACCCATGACATAGTGGTGAGAGATACATGCGTTATCTCTGTACCACCAACTGTTGTCTGAACCTCTACTAATTGACCCTCACTTCCCCTCACCTCACATCTGACGCTCACTTCATCTCACCACCTACCCGAGCTTCACTACACCTTCCTCACCTCACCTCCTCACGCCTCCTTCACCTCATCACACCTCCTTCACTTCACCTCACCTCCTTCACTTCACCTCACATCCCTCACTTCACCTCACCTCCTTCACCTCACCTCATCTCACCTTTCCCCTGTGTCGAGTTCTGTTCAACATTTTAAAGAATATTTCTTTCTCTCTTTCTCTCTCTGATTCACTAAGAGTGGTGAGGATGGGTGTGGCAGGAGGATGGGTGTGGCAGGAGGGTGAAGGTGGGTGTGACAATAGGGTGGAGGTGAGGATAGGTGTGGCAGGAGGGTGGGCGTGAGGATGGGTGTGGCAGGGAGGGTGGGTGTGGCAGGAAGGTGGGTGTGGCAGGGAGGTGGGTGTGGCATGGGGGTGAGGATGGGTGTGGCAGGTAGGTAGGTAGGTGGGTGTGGTAGGAAAGTGGGTGTGGCAGGGAAGTGGGTGTGGTAGGAAAGTGGGTGTGAGAAAGAAGGGTGTGGCGGCTCTTGTCACTACCCTGTCTCACTCACACCAAGAAACAGGATTAACCGAAAAAAGTGAAGGGTGGGGGGAGATGGAGGGGGAGGAGGAGGAGGGAGAAGAAAGGGGAGGAACACAGAGGACACGAGAGAGGAGAAGGAAGAAGAAGAAAATGTCGATGGAAGAAGGAGGAGGGAGGGAAGGAGGGACAGGAGGAAACAAAGGATGAAGAGAGAGAGAGAGAGACGAGACACAGAAGGATTTCCCCCCAATTTTTGTATTTTCCCCCCAGTCTTTACGTTTTATTCCCCCTACCGTACTGTACACATTTGTCTATGCTTCTTTGAGTAACTTATTTTATGTAGCTTTTTGTAAATTTAATCGTCAGTTTTCACATCATCTTTATATCACCACTTTTAGTACACATAAGTTGAGGATTTTTCTCTATGGACGAAATTATTTGTCGTTTGTGAATACTTGTGATAATTTCCAGTAATATCTCTCTCTCTCTCTTTTTCTCGCTAATTATTCTTGGATTTTTTTTTCGGTGGTTTTTATTGGTCAAGAATATTAGTTTTGGTCGAGTTTCTATTCATTGTTATTTATTTTATCTTCTTTCTCATCATTTGTTATCTTGGTCAAATTTCTCATTCAGTCTTACCCATTTAAATTTCTCTATCAGCTGTTATTGTCATGTTTGCAACTCGTCCTGGTGTGATGCCAATATTATGATGTCATCAACCAGACGAAGGTGATTTAAGTAGGTACAGATCATGTTTAAAACCTGTTCTTTTTTTTTTTCCCCCAGCTGTTAACTTTAAAAAAATTTCCTCCAATAGTGATGTAAATAAGAGTGGTGGAATGGTCTCACACCTTGGGGTACCTCTCTTCCTATCTTGTGAGGTCATCTTTGTCTGAGGTGATTGTAAAGGTAATATTATTGTGTGTGTGTGTGTGTGTGTGTGTCTCATTTATTAAGTGAATATAAGTCTGTTTTTAGTATCTGGTTCCACAATGCATTTATAACTTACAACAGACTTAATGATTCCAAAACATTTACATAGATCGATCAGGGTCAAATACAACGTTAGTTCGTATGTCTCTCTCTCTCTCTCTCTCTCTCTCTCTCTCTCTCTCTGGGGTATTTGCCGGCCAACTTGCAAATAATCTGGGGAACTGTTCTCTCATCTGATTGAAATAGATGAAGGGGGGGGGGCGGAGTGGAGTGGATGGAGAAGAAGAGGGGTTGGAGGAGGTGATGGAATGTATTAGTAAAGAGGAGGAGGGGATGGGTGATGATGAGAAGGAGGTGGAGGAGGAGAAAAGAGAGGGTAGAGGGGTATTAAGGGAAGTAGGAGGAGGAAGTGAGGTGGTAGGAGGGGAGAATGGGTAAGGGAGGAGGTGAAGAGGTAGAGGAAGTGGGGACTAGGGAGGGTGAAATAACAAGGAAGAAGGAGGATGAAATGAGGGAGGAAGAGGCAATATTGAGAGAATTAGCGCATTTGGGGAAACAATCAGATAAAGATGATTGGCCAGTCGTCAGCCAGTCAGGAGAGACGTCAGCTGCCATCCTCTTATAGAGTGTGTGTGTGTGTGGCATACGGAATATACTTCGTCAGTTGAGAAACTAGATGAAGAATGGATGAGAAGAAATGGGAAGCAGAGAAAAAATAAGATAACTGAAATGAGAGAGAACCAAAAATCCTAAAATATCTTCTTGACTCTGTTGCTTATCCAATAATCTTCCTTCCCCCCTCCTCCCCCTCTTCCTCCTCCTCCTCTTCCTCCTCCTCCTCCTGATATCACCACCCCTTATCCTCCTTCCTTACCATTTAACATCCTCATCCTTGCCCTGCTCCTCCAAGAAAGTATTACTCTCGTTCTTGATTCCTGGGTGTCTGTCCCGTCAGTGTGTCGGGTATAGCTTCTTCCAGTAGCATGGGTACAGTATTTTGTGGTTTGTAATCCTTGTATCTTGGTTTGATAGGAAGAGGAAGGGAGGGAAGGGCAGGGTGAAGGGGAAGGGAGGGAAGGACAGGGTGAAGGGGAAGGACAGGTGAAGGGAGGACAGGGGTGAAGGGAAGGGAGGAAGGTTGGGGAGGAGTGGAAGGATGAAAGGGAGGGTTAAGGGCGAGGGTGGGATTGGGGAGGACATAGAGAGGGTGTTGGGCGGGGGGCGTGACGGGGGTCAGTGGGGGTCTGACACGCCGACAACCTTCACCCTCCACCCCCGGGGATGGGCCCCACTCCCCACCATCACATGTACCCCCCCCCTCACTACACCTTCACCATACACCCTACACCACCTTCACCATACACACCACCACCACCACCTACCATACACCACCACCATACACCATACCTCACGCCATCACCCACCACCATGCATACACCCACCACCATACATATTCACCATACACTACATCAGTCACACACCTTCTCATATTCTCTATCAGTCACCACCACACACACACACACACACACACACACTAAAGACATCACCATACACATCCATCCACAAACTCACCCCAACACCCCCTCACTCCACACTACACACACACACACACACACACACACACACACACACACACACACATACACACACACACACTAAAACACACCATCACACCATCACACACACTCACTCCACACTACCACACACACACACATCACACTCACAACACACCACATCACCACCTACACACACACACACACACACACACACACACACACACACCATACACACACACACACACACACCATCACACCACACACCCCACACACACACACACACACACACACACATCACATCACACACACACACTCACACACACACACACACACACACACACAGCACTACAACACCCATCACACCACACACCTGACTACACACACACACACACACACACACACACACACACACAATATACTACACCCCAGGACTTGAGGCTCTCCACTACACACACACACACACACACTGACAACCTACCATACATGCTCATCACTCAGGTTGAGACTTCACTCCTCAGTCACCCAGACCCACGAAGATTACATCCCATTTGGACGATCATCTGTTTATGCGATTTAACCTAACCTAACTTACCTTACCTTACCTTACCTTACCTTTACCTTACCTACCTTACCTTGCACCTTACCTTGCACCTTACCTTACCTAACCTTACCTTACCTTACCTAACCTTACCTTACCTAATTTACCTTACCTTACACCTTACCTAACCTTACCTAACTACTAAACCTTACCTAATACCTTACTACCTTACCTTACCTAACCTTACCTTACCTTACCTTTACACTTACCTAACCTTACCTTACCTTACCTTACCTTACCTTACCTACTACCCTTACCTTACCTTACCTTACCTTACCTTACCTTACCTTACCTTACCTTACCTTTGGGGCTTTTCCTGTCACGTAAGGTTCTACTCAAGGATGTGTTTGGGTCATAGGGAGGAGGTGTCCTGACAGTATAAGCCCAGTCTATACTTAAAGGAGTTATACAATGAGGAAACTGTGTGTGTGTTTTCCCCTGCCACTGCCTACACCACCATGGGCACTATCATTTTTTTTCCTCCACCACCACTACCTTCATCATCATCATCATCACTATCGCTGACATCACCATCTCTTCCTTCTCCACCACCACCACCACTACAATCACTACCGTTCGCACCTTCATCTCCAACATCACCACCATCTCTTCCTCTTATCACCACCATTGGCACCAACATTTCTTCCTCCACCATCACTGGCATCACCCTCTTCAACACCACCACCACCATTACTTTCCCTCATCTCCAACATCATCTCCTTTGTAATATCATCTCTTCCTCACTATCACCACCACTAACCTCCTCCTCCCAATTGCACCCCCCCCCCAATTACTGCCCCCCCCCCCCAATTACTGACCCCTCCCCAGTACTGACCCCTCCCCCCAATTACTGACCCCTCCCCCAGTGCAGGCCCCTCCCCCAGTGCAGCCCCTCCCCCCTCCCCCCTCAGCCCCCTCCCCAATTACTGACCCCCTCCCCCATATCAACTACCAGCACCCCCTCCTCCACCCCCTGCGTCAGTAGTGGGGATTGTGGGGTAGTCAGCAGAGTCTGGACAGGTGAGGACAGGCGCTGACAGCTGGTTGACAGGGCTGCAGGGAGGCCTCAACAACTGGTTTATGCCGCCACGGGGGATTACCAGGAGATTATAGGCAATGAGGTTCCGGTGAAGGGATTTAAATCACCATGGGGGGCGAATGGTTACTGGGAGTACTTGGAAAATATCAAAAGATGGATTTTTCGACTAGGGATTACTTAGGGATTATAGGATTAATAGTTGTGGATTACTGGTGGGTAGATTATCAGGGTATTTTCATTATGAGGATTACTGGTAAGGGACTAAGTGCTAGGGATTACCGCTATGGAGATTACCTTCCAAAGGATTACCCAATTAGGAGTTATCTTCTGTGAAATACTGTTTTTTGTGGATTACCCTATTTATGGATTACTGTGCTAGGAATTACTTTCGTGTGGCTTACTGATACCGATTATCTTCTTGTGGATTACTTTATCGTGGATTACCCTCTTGTGGTTTAACCTCGATTGGATTACCCTCTCATAGATTTTATCCTCCTCTTGGGGATTTAACTCATAAGAATTACGTTCTTGTGGATTTATAGATGCCAATATACCAGGCAGGGGATTAAAGGATTATTTACATGGACGTGGGGATTTACCTTAAGATCAAAAATTACCGGAAAATAATTGGTATTTTTCTAATGAACAATAATACTGTAAGTTGATTAATTTGGGCCAAGTTATCGTACATATGTCGTCAAGATCATCGTACATCTGTGATCATGGTATCGTACATAATCTGGTCAGAGTTATTGTACATTTGTCATCAAGTTATCATACCGGGGTGGCTGAATGATCGTACATAAGGGATTAAGTTATCCTACACGGCGGACAAGGTCTCATATATAGAATTATTACACGACACGCTAATCATATTTCCCATGTTATAAGTTTTGTATTTGATTTTTGTATTATATTATTTTTTTTTTGTATTTATTGGTCAAAGAGAGAGAGAGAGAGAGAGAGAGAGAGAGAGAGAGAGCAGACTGTCAAGTGGAACTAACGATGAGGAGACCGACACCTACCTCAGCGTTACCTCACTTAACATTTCACATACGTCACTCATAAACCACTAGGCAGAGACACAGGTGAGTCCCCCCCCCCCAACCATGGTTTACCAAATTGTCTCCTCTATCTAATTCATCTACATCTATCTTATTTCTCTCTCTCTCTCTCTCTCTCTCTCTCTCGATGCAGCGGAGAAGTTGAGTTATATATACGTAATGTCTCTAAACGTTATATAAAGCACCGGGAATATTATCTTTGTTATGTGTGTGTGTGTGAAGGCGTTAGGGACCCTTGTGTGTGTTTGAGATGTGTTAGGACCCGCTTGTGTGTGTGTGAGATGTGTTGGGACCCTTGTATGTGTGTGTGTGAGATGTGTTAGGGACCCGCTTGTGTGTGTGTGTGTGATGTGTTGGGACCGCTTGCAGCTCTCCTGTACCGGCAAGACTAATGGTGAGATCCATTTGGGTCAACATGACGACTCAGGGTAAGCGATTATCACCCCCACCTGCTGTTGGGTTAAGGTGGAAGGTCGCCTGGCCACCTCACCTCTGTTTGGCTACGTGCGTTCCGTCTTTTATTATTCCTAAAACTATTTCTTCCTTTATTCTGCTTCTTTCTTCTTCCCTTTTTCTTTATTTGTTTTTCTTTATTTATTTTCTTTCTCATTTTGGTTAAGGCGACACCCACGGTAACTAAATAATTTGAGTGTGTGTGTGTGTGCGTGTGCGTGTTCTTGCTTGCTTGCTTGCTTGCTTGCTTGAATAAAATTATAGTATATAAGTAATTTCTTGCTGCAATGTGAAAGTAAAACTATTTGTGCATCTAATAAATATTAAAGTTGAATTTATTAGTAAAAATCAATAAGCCGGATTCTTCAGTAAATATATTAAAGATACCTGAGGTGTTGAAGCAGACGTGCAAGACGATATTTTGCTTCACTTAAGAAATATAGTTGAGGGATTTGGGTTTTTTTTTTTAAGTCGGAGTGAACGTGCGGGAAGAACGCTTACAAAGTACAGTAAAATTCACTAAATACAGTCGAGGGATTTGGGGATTTTGGTTAAGTAGGAGTGAACGTGTCAGAAGAACGTTTAGAAAATACAGTAAAGAAATACACCAGAATGTGAACGAATATAACGACAATCACAAGAAAACTTTCAGAGGAGGAGGAAAAAATCTAAGTAGACGTTCGTGCCGGAGTTTATGGCTCGCTGAGAATCCATCGATATTCACTACCCCGGTGGTCCTTCATCCTTCTGTGGCCAGGCGGGCCTCGTGTCCGCTCTCACCACCACCACCACCACCACCAGGAGACACCTACACTTGTATACCCAGGACTATGCTTTCCTCCCACCACCACCAGCAGGAGACACCTACACTTGTATACCCAGGACTATGCTTTCCTCCCACCACCACCACCAGCAGGAGACACCTACACTTGTATACCCAGGACTATGCTTTCCTCCTCCCACCAGCAGGAACACCTACACTTGTATACCCAGGACTATGCTTTCCTCCACCACCAACCCAGGAGACACCTACACTTGTATACCCAGGACTATGCTTTCCTCCCACCACCACCACCAGCAGGAGACACCTACATATACCCAGGACTATGCTTTCCTCCCACCACCACCACCAGCAGGAGACACCTACACTTGTATACAGGACTATGCTTTCCTCCCACCACCACCACCAGCAGGAGACACCTACACTTGTATACCCAGGACTATGCTTTCCTCCACCACCACCAGAGGAGACACACCTACACTTGTATACCCAGGACTATGCTTTCCTCCTCCCACCAGCAGGAGACACCTACACTTGTATACCCAGGACTATGCTTTCCTCCCACCACCACCAGCAGGAGACACCTACACTTGTATACCCAGGACTATGCTTTCCTCCCACCACCACCACCAGCAGGAGACACCTATGCTTGTATGCCCAGGACTATGCTTTCCTCCTACCATCACCACCACCAGCAGGAGACACCTACACTTGTATACCCAGGACTATGCTTTCCTCCTCCCATCACCACCAGCAGGAGACACCTACAGTACACTTGTATGCCCAGGACTATGCTTTCCTCCACCACCACCAGCAGAACACCTACACTTGTATACCCAGGACTATGCTTTCCTCCCACCACCACCACCAGCAGGAGACACCTACACTTGTATACCAGGACTATGCTTTTCCTCCACCACCACCACCAGCAGGAGACACCTACAGTACACTTGTATGCCCAGGACTATGCTTTCCTCCCACCACCATCAGCAGGAGACACCTACTTGTATACCCAGGACTATGCTTTCCTCCTCCCATCACCACCAGCGGGGACACCTACAGTACACTTGTATGCCCAGGACTATGCTTTCCTCCCACCACCACCACCAGCAGGAGACACCTACACTTGCATCCCAGGACTATGCTTTCCTCCTCCCACTACCAGCAGGAGACACGTATACTTGTATACCCAGGACTATGCTTTCCTCCCACCACCAGCAGGAGACACCTACACTTGTATACCCAGGACTATGCTTTCCTCCCACCACCACCAGCAGGAGACACCTACACTAAAATGACCTTCTCACTTTTCTAACCCCATTCAGTGTTTATCTGTAAAATTATCACTTACATTCAAAAGGGCCGTACAGCTCACACACACACACACACATATGGTGAGAGGCTGGATCACACACACACACACACACTTGGCGGGGGGCTGGATCTCATTTACCACATCACAGTTACTCATTAAGGATGGACGATGACTCGACACAAGAGCGATACAGACTACCATAAAACTAAAACATATAACTAAGAATGTACCCCACAAAGTCTTCCCTACTAGCGCCGCCTCAGTTCAAGATGCATTTAATTTGCATATTAAGGTGAAGAAATTCCCTAAGCAATCAATTTGGTAGGTGACTGAGGTTTCCAAATCATCGACTTCCATAGCCCATGTCAAGGACCAATTAAGAGGGCGGTGTTAGTATCCGGTTTGTGGTTCCCGGCGTGACTCTGCCCACAACCCGTCTTTGTGGATGCTTGGGTATGCATGTATGCTCCTTGTCATCACCACTGGAGACGGACGCCGCTGCCAAAGGATCGTATTTATGCAAAAGAAAAGACTGAGCGGCGAGCCTGGGAACGTTTGAGAACGCATCCTTCAACCAGCCCCGACATTGGCCCCACCCCCTTG